>NW_009208875.1:0-37821 GCF_000690835.1 Fulmarus glacialis
ATTCTATGATTCTATGATTCTAAGGCAGAAAGGCTTTCAGTCGCAAAATATCAACTAACTGACAGCTGATGCTGTACAAGAGCTAAGCAAAACTCTAAAAACCTACATATCAATAACAGTTTTTGGTGATTATGAAGTGATTAACGTACTTCAAGGATGGTCTCTTGCAGCTGCTTTGAACACCATGTGCGAGCAGTGAGGAAATATCAGGACTGTTATAACAAGAATGCTGAGGATATAAAAAAATTGTGAAAAGCATTGTATGTATTTGTTTGCATGACTGATAAGTACCTGAATCCAAGAAAACTACGTTTTACACTCTAGATTGAGAACTATGCTCATATTTAGTGAAGCAAGAAACGAAACGAGCTCCAACCATGTTTAAATCAAACTAATGTGAGAATTTTTCAACGCTCTTACAACAGTGTATCCCAGCAGACCCATTTAGTTCGGAAACAGCCTTCTGAAAGAAATGCAGCCAAAACTAAGGCAGGTGGCCTTCTCACTCAGAAACCTGCTAAATAAAAATATCCAGGACCTATGAAAAAGAAAACGATTAAGTGTCTCAGCATGCCACAGTGTAATCATTAGCACCAAATAGATTGCTTCGGAAGTTAAAAACGTGGTTCTATTGCTCTCAAGTAATAAGGCAACATGCCACAAAATTCCTACAGCTGGATGATACACTAGGCCAAATAATTCAAATGCAGATCTCTATAAACATTCATAATTTATAACTATGTTTTGTGACCTCTAAAGATGATTCCCACTATTTACTGAGCTTCTTTTTCCTGCATTCCTTGCAGGTTCTGTTTATTCCTACTATCCATTTCAATTCTCCCTCCCACAGTGCTCAGTGCATCTTTCAAGCCAGAGCCATTACTCTGCCTTTCAACATTCCTGCAGGTATTTAGTGTATGTTCTGTTCTACATACGTATATTCTCCCATTGGTGTCTTTATTTTCCCTTTCCATTTTAAGTGATCACTTGTGTTATACACTTGTATTTCTCCAGACATCCACAGCCTTTCGCAGACACCTCTTCCTCATTAGCCTGAACAGATTTTTAGTTGTTTCTTGAGAATGCAATCTGCGTTATATATAGTCCTCCACACCATGTCCATTTATTTTAGCAAATGTTGGGAATTCAGAATTTGCCTGTGTAGGTCACTGCTGTTATTATGAAGCAGGTCTGCTAATCCCTCTACCCGTGCCGGCAATGGTCCACAGCATTTGTCTCTTAGGATGGGACTCATCACACCTAACCTCAACTACCTATAGACAGATGCTTAAACTACGCTTCCTCAATAATCAACAGTCAAATAGATGGGATGGTTTGATCAACCAGCGTCCATCTCTCACCAGCAACTACTGAGTGAACCCAAATATTTAATGCAGACTAGATGTTTCCACTTTAAGTTAGCAAAAATGCATCAGTGCCATAGAATCTCACCAAGAAGGATATACAAAGACACTGTAATGTAGACCAACTTCTCTGTGGCAAATACTCTGTTATACACTTGTACTATGCCAATGTAACAGCAAAATAACACATAACAACTGAGGAAAGAGTTACATGCAGTAGTTCTTTTCAAAATACCAGAAACCCAACCACAATTACTTATAATTCCCCTTCATTCCGTACAGCAACAAGTCTAGCTAGATAAATTATACCTCTATATCGATTAACACAGTTGCCTGATAAATATATGGAAATATTTGCAAGTTTTGATTTTTGCAGTTTATTCTACATAACGCATTATATCTATTTAATGTATGGGAGCATTCAGAATGCACTTGATTTAGTCAACTTTTTTTTCTCCTATTTTTCCCTCCATAGAACCAAAGCTACTCCACAAAAGCCCCCACATCTTTGATTTGGTCATCTTAAATCTATCTTAAATCCACTATGGGAAAAACATCCATTTTGTTATTATAAGATCTGGAAATACCCTGTAGGACCTACGTCATTGTAAGCCTACTGAATGCTAAAGTAGCTCTTTGCAATACTGCATGTATTACTGTAATTATTTATTCATTCTCCAGATGTAACAAGTGGTAAGGTAAATTCTCTGAATCAGCAAGCTTCATTTAGGAGGCACCTTCAGAGGTCACCTATTCCAAGCGCGCGGCTCAAATCAGGTCCAACTAGACCAAGTTGCTCAGGACCTTGTCCAGTTGAGTCTTGAACACCTCCAAGGATGATTCCTCATTTGTATTAAATCTGTGTCCTATGGCTCATGCCACCAGGAATTGTATTTATGGTATCTGCATACTGAAGCTTTCTATTTACTCCATCTCTACTTTCATACTATTTCTTACAACCTAACAAGAAGAGAAGTCAAATACTGCCAGTAAACTCAGAGCCACATGATGATAGGTTCATGTGTCTGAAAACTTGTTTTAATTACATCAGTCAAATAAAAAGACATCCTATGTCCCCTCAAATATTGTCAATAAATCCTTGTTCTGTTAACCACTCGTAAAACTCCCACTTCAAAAATATTCCACACGTAGTATGGTACAAACACACATAGCATTTTACACTTGGTTTTCCAATATAAAAGCACAGGTATTGTAAGGATTTTTCTGTTTTTTATTAAGTTCTTTCAATTTTACAAGTATCTGAAATCATCTCTTGTCAGTTCATGGCAATAATTCAAAGAAAAAAATTCACTGAAGTTTTCTGAATTTAAAAGGGTCATTTTCTGCTTTTGAAAAAGCATTTCAAAAAACCCACCTTCTTCATATTTTCCAACGAAAGGAAGTCCAACCTCCACTGTTACCCAGTAATTCATCTTACCTATACACAGCAATATTTTGTTTTGCTCAGTTGAAAGCCTACTGAAACACTACTGCCTGCTCATCTGCAAGAGATTCTCAAGTCTTCAACGTTCTGCACATTATTTTAAACATATAATTAAAGAAAGTTTAAAAAAATTAAGTGACAGTAGCAGCAGTAAATTCTTAAGAAGGAAGGAACATCATGAAAGCTTTTTGAAATGTGTAATGAATACAGTATGGTCTGTATTCATTTCAAGGGGCGTGTTACACTGGCAATGCATTATTTGGTAGCATTAAGTCAAAAAAAATAGTGTACCTATTCACTGGTATTAAAGGCGACAAGACAGTGAAGATATCATAGAATATCTCAAGTTGGAAGGGACCCATAATGATCCTCGAGTCCAACTCCCTGCTCCTCACAGGACTACCTAAAACTAAACCATACGACTAAGACCATCGTCCAGACACTCCTTGAACTCTGACAGGCTTGGTGCCATGACCACTTCCCTGGGCAGCCTGTTCCAGTGACCGACCACCTTCCCAGTGAAAAACCTTTTCCTAATGGCCAACCTGAACTTCGCCTGATTCCTCATGTCGCGGGTCACCAGAGAGAGGAGATCAGCACCTCCCCCTCCACTGCCCTCCTTGAGGAAGACTGATCACCCCTCAGACTTCTCTTCTCCACGCTGAACAAGCCAAGTGACCTCAGCCGCTCCTCTTAAGTCTTGCCCTCGAGGCCTTTCGCCATCTTGCTCACCCTCCTCTGGACACACTCGAATAGTTTGATGTCCTTCATGTATTGAGTACTCGAGGTGGGGCCGCACCAGGGCAGTGCAGAGTGGGACAATCACCTCCCTCGACTGGCCAGCTATGCTGTGCTTGATGCACGCCAGGACACAGTTGGCCCTTCATGGCTGCCAGGGCACACTGTTGACTCATATTCAACTTGCCATCAACCCAAACCCCCAGATCTCTTTCCGTGGGGCTGCTCTCCAGCCTCTTGTCCCCCGATTTGTATATATAACCAGGACTATCCTGTCCCAGATGGAGAATCCGGCACTTGCTCTTGTTAAATTTCATACGGTTGGTGCTTGCCCAGCTCTCTAGCCTATCCAGATCTCCCTGTAAGGCCTCTCTACCCTTGAGGGGATCCACACTCCTCCTAGCTTAGTACTGTTGGCAAACTTACTCACTGTACATTCGACCCCTGCGTCCAGAACAGTTCAACAGTTTTTCTTATAAACACACCAAATTGAACAGCTTCAACTGCAGGAAACTATATCCAGGTGTCTTGGGTAAGGACAGACAGAGCTCCTGAGTGCCTGGGTAGGAACGGCACCCCCGGAAAAAGGGGCTCCTGCAGTCCTGATTTAAGACTGCGGCTCTTCTCTTAATCCAAACCACCTTTTCTTTTCTCTTTATGCTTTACTAAACAATACATAGCTTCTAGAAAAGGGGATTTGTTCACTTCCAACATTACCTGCTGAATACAAACCTTGCACAACTGAAACCCAGTGGGAGGTGGGGATAAGAAAAAAAGTGAAAATCTCCGTATTACTATTGTAATCACAAAAGCCATGCATACATCCAGCACCTAACTCTACTGTAAATCCCACAAAGTAGGGTTTGCTGAAAAATAATGTATGAGGTATCATTCACTACAATCTTGAACAGTCTTTAATACATACTTTTGTAACTTGCATTATGCTGTTTCAATGCACTAAAAACAGCAGTACACTTGCAACACTATAACCACCTGATATGAAAAATAACAATTTGCTATCTTAAAAATGAAACCTTTTAAAAAATGCAATTCTGATGCACACTTTAAAAGCCTGTTAGACAAGTTAAGCAAGAAATGATGACACAGAAACTTAAAATCATGCCTTCACATTTCTAGACAATTTGCTGAATAAAATGGTTAATACAAAAGATTGCATATTTTAACTCACTTACTTCTCTAGACAATAAATTGTGTGATATCTTCCTCTGTATAATTTATCAGAGAATTCACTCTCAGTATGATATTTTGATGATTACATTGTTCTTCCCCTGCTTGGAGAAACTGAGGCAATGAAAAAATGGTGAATTTTCCAAGGTATGAAACAGAAATAGGATTATTGAAGAGATTTTCTGTTCAAACATTTACTCGTTACTCAAAGGAAAAATCACCATTTATTCAAAAAATAGAGACGCTTTCTATAATGTGGGTCAAAATGCAAGTATTTGTACCTGTAGAAAGCAGTAATTATCGTTTATATCACGTTAACCACTGCCAAGCACTACCATGCTTCTACTTTTGAAAACTGTAAGCTAGTGAGGATTAGCTACTGAAATCAGTAGCAAGCTTGGCACGAACAGACATTGGAGCTGGCATGCAGCAACAATTATCTGCAATGCTTTTAAAAATACATATGGTATCAAACACCAAAAAAAAATTCTGCATTATTTTCGCAGTCTATTGGGAAAAAGGAATAGCTTCTTTGGGCTTCATGTTTGATAAATATAGAGCTAAACAAGTGATAAGTTTTATTGCAGGAAAAAATCCTTAACCAGATAACAGTGGTACCAGATATGGAAAACGCTGAAATGTTATTAAGGTAAGACATTTTAAAAAATTGTAATTCTTCTCTGAGAATTAAACATATGTTTGAACTCCTCTGCTATGGTTCATTTGAATTTGCTTCCTGATTACTGCAGCTATGTTTTTGTGTTTTAGTGTGCATAAATACATATTCCTACATGATCATGGCCCACAGTAATGCAAACGGTTAAACTCTCTGACATGGGGAAAAAATAAAGATTTCAAAAGTGGCAGGAGAGTATCTACGCATTTCAAACACATGATTATCTTTCCATATTTCAAAAGGAAAGGCCTTTTGAGGCATAGAAATATGCATGTGAATAGAAACATATTGAAAAGTCTCAGCTTTCAGGTATAATGCTTTTCAGTTAGAAAGACATAAAATGGGGGAACTTTCAATTCTCTGTGACACGCTTAAAGAGACCCGAACATGCCACCAACCTGGCATTATCATTTCTGTCCCCTCTCCCACCTACTGATGGTTCTCTACCACTTTTGCTAAGCTGTGTCGATATCCCAATTAAAACCTACAAGAGCAACAACGAACCCCTCCGCAGCTAAACTGGACCTATTTCATACCAAGTGGGTTATCAGACACAGAACCCATAAACAGCCTGAAAAACAGTTAAAACAGAATACAGGAAGAGAGAAAAAACCTTCACCTTGGAAATATTAGTGTAAAAATGACACATTATTTTTCCAGGAAGGATCGCACAAATACAGAAATGCAATGCCGGCTGCTCCCTCCCTTTGGAAGGAATGGGGAGCCGGGGATTTTAAAGGAATCTGCCCAAGACAAATTGGTTTTGCTCTCTCAAAGCAAAAGCTCCACTGCAAAGAAGTTGTCACTAGGCTTGTCACCAAGTCCATTATTCCGATTTTCTCCCCTTTGATTTTCCCCAGTTTTCTTCCTTCAACCCTCCTGGTCATCTTGAATTTGAGTTCCTTCTGTCACCTTTAAAGCTAGTATTTTAGTTTCTGGGGAGTTTCACAGAATACAGAAAAATACGGAATTTTGAATTTCTGTATTCAATTCTCTACACGGAAAAAAACTTTACCTAACCTTTCACTCCTTCTGCAGCAAAGCCTGGCCAAAGCTGAGATCTGGGACATAATTAATCTTACACAAAAACTGGTACATCTGTCTTACCCCATCTGTTTGCAGTGGACTTAAAATGTGGCTGCATCTTAAGATGTTGGTTCAGCTCTTACTGTGGCTGGACTCTCCCTGATGTTAAGAATATCACCATTAGACACAACTGCTCCTGGACAGGACTCGATCTCTTGCACAGGAAGAGCACAATAAAGTGAGATGAGAAAGATGATATGCCTATACCAGGACACAATACAGAGCACCAATTTCCTCATGCACGTTGTGAACCGTGTCCTTTACACAAAGCCTTCCCAAAAAACAGCATCCTCTGTGCTTACTATACAGAAACGGGGATTAAATCTGCTGTCCCGTTTAACATACGCAAACGGTGAACCATCAAAACCTCCCATGAAAAAGGCTGGGTCTGAATTGCAGCTTGTTGTTCAGCGAACCTAAAACAGCCTCACAAAATCCATCAGCTGCCAGATGTAAATGCCTGTCTCCAGCGTTTCAGCAGCTCCTCTGGGCTGAACAGAGCCCTCTCTCCCACCGAAGGCCAAGTTATTAAGAAATTGTTTGTCGACTTAGATTGGATTGATCATTTATTTCCCAAATTCCTTTTCCCATCATTTACTCATTATACGCCTCCGCCTGATGTAAGAGGACATTTATTAGCTTCTGCATTTATTGTGCTGGCAAATAGAAACATTCTGCAGCATTTCTGGGGGATTCTCTCATTTATCTATCGGTTACGGGACTGAAGTATTTTTAGGGGCAGAAAAAATTAAAATATCACTCAGACTGACAGCAGTGAAAATGAAGCCCGTACGTGCTTGGGAAGGCTATTTCAGCCTTTAGGTTTACAAGACTATTTACAAAAAAAGCATGGCAACATTTCACATAAATATTATTGCTTTATAATGAGAAAAATTACTAACTACTGCTTAGGCAGAAAAGGGACTGTTTTAAAGAGAAAGGACGCTCAGAGAATGTTTTAATGCACATAATGTCATTCTTACTTGTTTAAATGGAAAGTATACTTAAATTAGGTACTTCTTGGTTTTAAATGCAACTGCATAAAGGACAGAGAACAGAAAACAAGTCAAAACAGGGACTGGTCTGTATTCCACTTTTTTACATCCAATGCTCTGCTTGCCCAAAAGGAAAATTACCGGACAATTCTAAAAAAGTATAAATATATTAAAAAGATAAATACGTTTAAGGGAAAATATTTCTATCAGATTCCCAGGAAACTGAAAGGGAATAAAGGATTATTCCTGTTTAATTATTCCAAATATCATATAACCAGTAAAATCTCTAGAAGGTATCCTAAAAATTCAGTATGCTACTTGTCAGGTGGCTCAATCTAGAGTTGCAGTATTTTCAAAATATGTTACCTCGACAAAGAAATCCAAGCAATCTCACTGAGTGTTGTTTTAATATAGTGTTAACTTAGTGCAGTATTTGTTCCCAAACTTCAACTTCTGTAAAGGAAAGAGGGTGGGAGGAGGGAACAGACCTGGGTGAAATGAAAGCTGCTTATTCATTAACTACCCATATGTTAACACATTTTGCCATATCCTATGAAATGCGATAAACACTGCCTTTAAACATTCAAATGACAAATTTTTTCAGTTTGTTCCATTTTGCCTATTAAAAAAAATTCTCTCTCATGATACTTTTCTTTGCTCTTCAAGAAGGGGAAGGGGAAAAGCACAGCTGAAACTATAAAGGAAAACAGATGCAGGCACAATCACTACGGGTGACTTAGGCAATGCTGACATGTTTATGTTTAACTGTATGCATCCACTAATTTGTATTCATAAAAGTGAGCAGTGCTGAATGAACAACCTGCTTAGGCTCATTAGGATCCAGCGCGTGCTTTTGCGGGACAGCCATCCCACGGGAGAGAAGGGCTTGCTCCCACGCCGCAGACGCAGTCAGGTCCCCCTCGCTGTGGTTTCCAGTGCTTCCATCAGACGAGGCAAGCAATGGCAGAAGAAAGGCGTTATCCAGCTCTCCTGACAACATGATTTCGGACACGGGAATAAAGAAGAGGGAGAGCGAAGGAGCTGCCCAACATGCTGCTTTTGGACTGCTTTGTTTTTCAGTATTGCCTCATATGTTCCCACTCCTATCACAGTTTATCCTCATCGGTATTTTTCATTCGTAGGAAGAACACGTACATATGTTCAGACTTCACAAGCATCAGGATTCAAGCGACTTTAACACAAACTGAAACACTCTCAGAGAAAAATAATGACTAGTGATGACCAGTTATCATGGGACTGTAAATAAATTCCTATTCTTAAAGTACAGTGGGGCGTCAATAAATGCTGAGATCCAGAGTGGTGATAATACTATAACTGAGGAAAAGTTAAGACAAAAAAAAAAAAATTCAAGCAGTGAGGACTTAAAAGCTGCAGGAACAGAAAAGTGTTTTGAAAGAAACTATCTTTACACACCTACGCAATAGCTGGATAAACACAAAGCACTATATAAATAGCCAGTTCCTGAAAAATATTATTTCCCTGTTTCTTGGGTCAGTAAATCCCCTATTAACTACCAAAATCTCTAAGAGTTTGAATTTTAAGAGGTTTTGAGCATCCTCGTTTCCCATCAAAGTCTATCCCACCTCTCTGAGTGTACCTCTGCATAATGCAGACAGTGCAACCACACCTCAAAAAAACACCTTCCCCCATACCTGAGGAAATATCAGTGCCGAAATTCTGTAGGAAACGACACCGGAGCATCCTACAGGCAAAGAAAGGGACTTCAGGATGAGTTTAAAACAGCATTTTAGGCCAAAAAGCGTAATGAAATATAGCAGGAAGAGTGAAGGGAAAATATCAGAGTCAGTTCTGGCCAGTGACGCAAGAAGAATGGTTTACCAGAAGCTACTCAGGAAAAGAAAGTTTTAAGAATGACGATGGGTTAGAGAGAGATACTAATGGAGATAAAATAAAGGGAAAAAAATCCATAACTGCATTACAAAAAGCACAGCATATTTGAAAAGTTTTGAAAGATCGCATAAATACATCCCTGCTGCAGGACTCAAAGTTACTAGTTGGCATCCAGTATACCATTATCCCTAAGTCTTTTGCAATTTCTTACAAAACAAAAACATGGAATTATTCATCTTTTGCCCCAAACTAAAACTACCAAAAATCAAAAACCACCCCAAACCATGGTTTTGCACATATTGGATAAATAAAAAAAAGACTGCAAACAACCTATATGAAACTAGTTGTTACATGTTACAAGTTATCATGCGTCTTTACTGCACAGGGGAAAAAAGCCTGGAATGTTAGTTATCGCACTTTTTTTGGTCTCCATTTTTATAGACACACATACCGAATGGAAAAATAATCTATCAACAAACATTCAGAGAAACATCAATACCTACTATTCAGTGTGGAACAACTCCTTATTTTGTTATTAAGCGGCATTTCAGCATTGCTATTGATTGGATATGTGATAGTGAAAGATCAGACTGAAACAGGTATTTTTAATGGGAAAATGTCTCAGAAGAAAACACCATGCATATTGGGTGGGTTTAGGGAAAAAAAATATATGGGTGAGGTGTGTATTTAATAACAAACATCTTAGATACTTATTCATAAATGGTAAATAAAAGATAATGAGCAGAAAAAAAACGTAAAATCAAGGCTTAAAAACAATTGTTCAGAATAATGATTGTGGCTCAGCAAGATACGGAGGCAGCGCATTAATGCAGCACTCCAGTCAGAAGGCTACAGCTCAGTCTGTCTTTGTCAATCAGGTTGAGGTTTCAGATACTGTAATTGGTAGCAAGTTTCCTAATCTCAACCTGCCAGGCAAGAAGCGTTCAACAAAAGCTCTATCCCCAAAATATAATGAAATTTGAAGAGAGAAATTTTCTAATATTGGCAACATGAAGCAAGATCACAGGTTGGGTTGACAGCTTTATTATGCTAAACTGACAAAAACATTACGCTCTGGTCAGTACTAAAAAGGGTGGTTTTCATAAGCAGTATAAAAATACAAAGCGCTGGGAAACTCTGATGAACTCCTGCTTTTATCTCATTGGTGCAGCATATGAGCTCAGACACAGAAAAGTCTCCTGGCCCAAGTACAAAATGAGAAATTAGTATGTCTTGATTTTATACTCAGGTCTCCTGCTGCCCTGATTTGGGGAAAACTGCAAGACCCACTGTCACAGCTTAATATCCATTAAGAAAAAAGAAAAAAAAAAAAGACACCAATAACTTCACAGAGATAATACAATTCATTAATAATTACATGATATGATATACAGTAATATTCTTCAAATGGAAGTCATAATATATTTTATTGTTTCTAGCTGAAAAATAAAAATGTTTGGAAATAGGGTTATGTATTGATATACAGGTGGGGTTTTTTATATATATATATTTTTGATATGGGGAGGGAGAGAGAGAGAAAAATAGGCAGACAGATAGATAGAAACAAGAAAAAAAACACTGAAAACATCTCGTAAAAATGGATGGGAAAAAAGAATAATGGAATTCTCCTCTTCAAGCCATGGATATTTAGAGACTGATGCTATAATGACTGGTTAAAATGTAAAATTATTGTTAAGTGATACAACACAGACATACCCACTTAGAATTTAAAGAGAAGGAAGGTCTGCAAACTCCTTTCAGCAAGTCTGAAATACAGGAGTTTGATTAGGTCAAAGACAACACAGGTATTACTGAAAGCATCAGTTCAAACAGCAGAAGAAAGAAAAAGACCAAGCATTTTTAGCTGTAGAACATTTACCAAATTCACCTCTCCAAATAGAAGACTATGAAGCATCTCCATAGAGGCAAACTGGAGAAACTCTGAAAGTTGGGAAAGTTAAATGAGATTCTTTTACAGACCATGTTCTCAAAAAGATGTTGGCAGTATACATTAAAGCTGCTACTGGAAGGTTGCTTTATTCATCTATGGTAAGAAAGATGCAAAACATAAAGCAAATGTAGAACACAGTGATTATTCCTGTTGCTATACATTATGTTTAGAACAGAAATCTATTTGAGCGGTATTTTGTATTGCAATGGAAAATTTGGAAAGACCTACCAGTATTATATGCGTCCAACAAAGCAAGCACACATCGCACTTAATCAACAAGTACAACCTAGCAATTCTGTCAGCTCTGTGCTAGAGCTAATTCCATTTCTTCATGGGAACAATGACAAAAGGTTTGCTGAGCTTTCCCTCCATCTCCCCTAAGTGCTCAGTACATCAGCCAAAACCATTTCCTACTTTGATGAATCCAGCCTCAAGTCTTAAAACACTACATCGCTGCTATTTGATTTTGAAAGACATGAAAGAATGCAGTACAAATGTGTGGATAGTCAACATGTTTGCTCTAGCGAATACAAACTTCCAAACACAAGAGGTGAGAGCAAAATCATGGTTATGAAATTCTTGCTGATACAGTCATGCAAGATCGAAGAAAGTAAACAGACTGATAACTTAAAACAAATAGAAACAAAAATGTTTAAACTGCTAAAATATGTTGTAGGGAATAAAAATGTTTGTAGTTATTACACTGCTTTACAATAGTCTCCCTCTGTTATCTACATTTTGCAAACTATACTTTACAAAAACATAGCAAACAGATTCTGATTATTTAGTTGTTGAGATCTGAAAAGGTAAACAAGACTCTGAAGCATCTGAACAAATGCGGAACTCGCATTGTTTGCATCTTAGCACTTATGTTCATTATAAACACCTACAAAAAGCCAATACTTGGCTGTGAAGCTGAACTGCGTATCATCTCCTTTTCTGAGCACTGGGGCTATCACTGCAAAGCATGTTGGTCCATTCTAAGCCTTGAATAGAAAGAAGGAAGAGATCATTAAATTATAATTTCCCCACACAATTGGTATAAGCATTTCCTACCAACAGGATTAGTATGAACGCAAGATCCCAGAATAAAGCTGCTCAGCAGTGAGGATGGCAGTTTAGTGTCTAGTAAATTTGATTTCTCTGAAAATCCTGACACATCATAATAGCGAAATCCTATTTACTGTAGCAAGCAGGATGGATAATACTATTTAACACCTGGCATAGTATGTGCCATCAGCTCACAGCTTTGTGCTTTGTGTGCTCATCTTACCTTAAGGTTAATGCTCCTTGACAGCCTACATGGCAAGTAGAATCCCCAAATTAAGAGCCGAACCTACGATTTGCAAATCCTTCCTCAAAATTTAAGTCATGAAAAAATGGATGCAGATAGGAGGATCACATTTCCAGAACTTATGTCTATATTCTCAGGCTCCGATCTGGCGGTAAGCCCTGTATGGTGCAGGAGTCTCCCTGCACAAAGGCCACTAAAGTCAGCAAGGACATGCCCAGAAATCATAGAATCGGCAAGGAAGAACTATCAGGGCACTAACTTGTTGATTGCTAAATCTGTAGCGTATCTAACATAATGCTGAAACCTCCAAATGCTAATAGAATAATTTTATTACCTTACACTGTACGCCTATTCACACGCATACTACTCAATACTTACTGAAAGTACTTCTAGGAAACTCATAAGCACAGAAACTTAGCTCGAGTGAGAAATATCCTGATTAATACGGGGATACATATCTTGCTCATTCACACTGATAAACTAAGTAGTTGTGTCATACAGCGGTGTATTAAAATTAATTTCCTTCTGCTCCCATGACTAGGGGCATGATTCTCGTAATGATGCATAATTGTATTATGAAGCAGTGTAACATGAAAATAGTTGGATTTGCTGAAGAAATTTTGAACTAGGGAGAGTTGCATCATTCTGAAAGCATTGTGAGTGTCTGTGTGATGCCAAAACTATAAGCAGAAGCAGGAGAGGATCTAGTCGTGTTTCCTTCATAGCAAAAATATTCTAAAGCAAAAGCAACTGGCTGAAGGAACAACGGGGTGTCCGCTGCTCTGTAGACAAAATGAATGCAACTGTTGATGTTGACTGGAACCTATACATCACGGCGACATTAGAGATGCAAAGATGGTTATGAAGCCACTGCGGCTTGGAATTGCCGTTGAAACCAGTGGCGCAATGGAAGGATGATGGACGTGGAGAGCTGAACAGAACAATGATGAATACAACGGGACAGAAGTGTGTGAGTCTGCATGTGTGGATACACACATGAGAATGTTAGAGAAAGAGGCCATAGGATCGTTCTTCCAGGTAGCAAGCTGCTCAGTTTGCCTGAGATGTTAGTTTTTCTTGCTCTGCTATTTTAGAAGAAAAATCAAATGGTTTAGAATACCTTTAAAGCCACCTTATTATAGTAAATAATTAAGACCATGTAGGGTACACATGTGTCAATGATTTGAATACTGCTATCTCTGGGGTTTTTTGCTGTAGTCAAGAAGCACCATTAGCCTGTGAGCAGACAATGAAAAACACTAACAAATTTTTCTCAAAGCTTAATGTGTGAACTCTTAAATAACAGCTTTACATCCTAGTCAGATGTACAGTATGAGAAGGTTATTCTTTAACTCCTTTGTTAAACTATCTCATTTTGCTTTGCTGCTGTGGAGCATGTAATAACTCATAGCTTATGTGCTATCTTTGACCTAGAAACACTAGCAGCTGTTAGGGGAATCGCTGGGTTTTTGGGAAGTATCAAAAGGTTTTTAGCACATAAACCAAATTTATGAACAGATATCGCCCTAGAGAATAGAATTGTTTATGTTTTAGTATCACAGCTGTCACTGGTGCACAGTTATTTTGTCCTGTATTAATCCGCTGAAAAGGTTGAGCATCTTCACTCAGTCACTGAAATATTTTATAATTGACAGACTTCATCTGGCACTGAATATGTATAATAATTTTCTCCATAAGGAGCACACTGTGCTGACACTAATCTGTTCTGTTGTCGTCTCCCTTTATTATCAATGTCTGCATTGTTTTTTCAGCAGCGTTGAAGAACACAAATACGAAGCTTCTAATTGAAAAAGCTAAGTAATCAAAAAGCCAATTAATCATACAGATGAGCTCTGACACTCAGTGATGCAACAGACAGAAATACCACATATGCATAACTGAAGTATTTTTAAAGTGTGCTTATTTGATGTAAGAATGATCTGAGAATGTAATTAGCATTCTTTGTCACAGGTGACAGACTCATATTGCACATTTCTTCATACTGACATTACTTCTCTGAGCTCCACTTGCTCCGCTCCCACCTTACCTCTCATTCTGATCTTTTCTCTGCTGAACAGCCCATAGTCTGACTTTGTGTACCTTTCACTGAAATCAGGACAAGTTTAGGAACAAATAAGCAGCCTATTATTTGTGCTCTGTAATTTCCAGAACATTAGGCCTCGCCAGACCTTCCTTTTTTCTTAAGCCTCTATTTCCATCCCAATGCTCAAAAATCACCAATTCTGAAACTCACAAATGACCTTACTAACAGCCGCAGGCACCAGCCTCAGTGAAGCTGGGATTGCAGGAGATATGACCTCTCTGCTTTTGCAGGTTTTCTTTCTGTAATCTCCACATCTCTGAAAAAGTTCAAAGTCAGGTTTGGAGCAGAGAGTTCACCTCCTTTCAGAGCTCTTTTTTGTGTAGAAGAGAGATGCACACGTACTTTGAAAACAAACCGGATGACAACCTGGCAAAGCAAAGGTTTCTTAGCTTACAAATAAAACGTCAGAATGAAAAGCCAAGCCTTAATATCATGAGAGCTCCACTCTGAAGATAGAGCAAATATCGTCCATGGCATAAGACAGCCAATTCAGAACTGCCTGCTGTAGTCCTGGACACTTCCAAGTCCAAGAAGTGAAAGCAAGAGATGGCAGAGTTCACCTGTTTCACATCACCTGGGGGACAACACTTCAGTAGTACTCAAATACAGTTATTTAAAGTTCATTATCTCACTTGCACACAACAATGATAAATTCACATGCATGTTAACATGTGATTCCACATGGGAAGTCCTCACTTAACAGGAGCAAGCAAAAGCGCTATATCAGCGACCTACTTTAACATTAAAAATAACTAAGAATAAAATCTTACTTGCTGCATAGCACCTTAAAAAGGTAACAGAAAAGCTTTCAAACAAAGAATCATGGTTTATCACACAATCATGTGTGATAAATTACTCCTCTGAATTACTGAATTACTATAGCTATGAATTACTCCAGTGCTACTTGCACCGTAACGATAAAATGGAAGGCTGATAATTAAGAGCAGAGGTACAACCACCCCATAAGAAGCCAGTTTGGATGAGCTACTGCAGATGCTTTTTCCTCTAACACCAGCCAGTTATTTGAGAATAAGGAAGGTATTCTGTGGGGTTTTTTTTGTGAAGGATCTTAATTTTTAACTGCTTAAATAATGCACCGTGTTAGAATCATTAAACTAATTTACCCTCATCTTTTCAAACTATTTTTCATTGCCAAGAACATGGACTTCATTAATGTCATCTTCAAAAAGGTAGGACAAAACACGGAGACATATCTGATATGCCCTCTATTTAAAATATTCATTAAGACCAATTACATACACTGATAATTCATGCAACATGCTCTTCTTCCTAATCCATAAAAACAAGGGGTTTTCTTCCATCCTGCTAAGCTGCATAAATGAATATATATCTTGTTAATATCGTTTTCAAAACTAACTGAAAAAAACCCAAATTAATCAACAATAGGTAGGCTCAGGAAGAAGACAGAGGTAAAAGGAGGCAAATGTATTCAGGCTGAAGGTTACAGCCAACCTGGGATCTAGAAAATGATGACAGCAGTAATTATTTGAAATTAACATCCTATAAAATAATATCCTATAAAGGATAAGAATGTTAACAGCAATATGTTAAAACATTGTAAGCATGTCACACAGCTTACCAAACTGTTCTGTACAGTTTAGTTTCAAGTCTACTGTGAAAAAAAGACACAGATGTGCTTTTTAAACATGGCATAAACAACTTGCAATTAACACTAAACTCTCCACGTACTGGTGGCTTTTGGAGGAACCACTAACTCCACCCAATGAAAGCAACCGTGGACTGCAATGAAAGCAGAAATTCAGTGTGTATCTTCACACTTCACATGCAATTTCAAGACTACTTGGTGATACTCTTACACTGGTTCTTCATCAGTGCTGCTATAAAAGTAACCTCGTTCGGATTATTTCTCTGTACATAATTACTATGACAGATGAAATCTCATTGCAAATGTGAGAACTTAGTCAGTAAAGAAAACAATATTCTCAACATTAAAGCCTCCATGTTGTCAATATTAAGCCAGAAACAGTAGCAATTAATACCAAAAAAACCCTCTGGCCACAGTTTTAATCTTGATCTCCTTAGAAAAGTCACCTTGTTTAACAGTAAAACATAACCAGGAAGTCAGTAGCAGAAATGAACAGAGAACTCTTCATTAAAAGGGAAAGAATGCTTACCCTTTCTTCCAGTCGAGCCAGCTGCTCTTTGTAGTAGGCATCATGCTTCTTCAGTTCTCTGTCTTTCTCATCCAGCTGCTTGGCCTAAAAAAAGAAACAGAAAGATAAAATTGGATCAAGAAAGAGCATCACTTGCAAAGCAAAACATCTACTATAAATTGTACCAGTAAGGAATATACAGCGATTGAGAACTGCAGTCTATTAGTTTTTGCCAAACAGTACATTAATAAGATGATGATTGCTGCATTGAAAATGTAAAGAGATTGTCTATTGTACTGGGTTCTTTCCTTCCCTCCTCAACAGCTGTGCCATAGTTTGTCCAAATGTATTTGGAAACGTCATGAAGATGGAACCAAGCATATCCTGCTGAGATTAATCTTTTTTTTTTTTTTTTTTTTTTTTTCAATTAACTTTGCAGATCACTTCTGAACTTAGGGAAACTTGCTCAAGCTACCAAAAAAAAAATGCACGCAGAGCCTGAATATTTATTTGTTAACTATTACTAAGTGGACATGTTGACATGAGAAAAGCTGAACTTGCATCCATACATTCGTAGGCAGTGGTAAAAAGAATTCTTTTGAAATAGCTGTTTTCTCTCTAAAACCCCAGTTCAGCAACGTATTTAGCATGTGCTTAATTGTAAACACATGAATGTTTGGAAAGGACCAAATGCTTACATATTTGTAAAAGCAGATCTAAGAAGTACATCTAAAACTCTGCTGTCCTCTTCAATTAGTAATTATTCCTCTGGAAACTCCCAGATCAGTTGAAGTATCCAACTAAGTAAGCTGAAACCCTTGACTGTAGAATCACTCCCATGTCCAGTAACTTAAAATAATACAGAAGAATTTTGAACATCTATCTTTTGAATACTAATATGACTTGAGTATTCCTTTAAGAGACACTGCTTCCAGCACTACTGAGCAAGTTGACATTTTTTTGGCTTTTTATCTGTAGTACGTTCTAATATGTAGTATTAAGGGGCCTCATTAAGAATTCTAAAATACATTAAAAGAGCACACCAGCACACAGAATACACACAAAGCTACAAGTCCTCCAGAGGAAATACTCGACAAGTGATTTTTAACAAGCTGTGGAGGATTTAATGCCTAAATTATCAGCGCAGATTCATTCCAGACTCATAATGTTTTAATAATAAAATAACTTTAGTGACTAATAATTAACTATCAGTCATCATTACCACAATTGCCTATTCAACATTAGTCTTTACCTCTAACATGTTATTTTCACCTAGGTACTGATACTACAAATCCAACTGCAAAAAGTTCCTATTTTAGCAGCATCATGTAAAATGGTAAACTCTTGTACTCTTACTACTTAAGACGGTATCTCCAGGTAACGCTCATAGAAGCATGTCAGAAAACTTACTTACACCATACATTGTGCTATATTTGTTCTATAGATACAGGACTTAATGCTCTTTGTCAAGATTTGCAGACAGATGAAGAATAAAATAATACTTCGGATTTTTGGTTGTTCCTTACTTAACTGCTTACCTTCTTTTCTATATCCTGAAGCATGTAAAAAAAAAAATCAAAAAGTCAAACTAAATTTATTATATAACGGTGAATAGAAAGAGGCAGAAAAACACATGCATGTCAGGCATATCTGTAATTTAGAACAATGCAGAAAACTACTTGGAAGTTGGTTTTTTTAAATGAAACTTCACCAAAAATATCCCTGCTTCACCAAAAGCACACAGCCAAATTTTAATTCTACTTGGATGAAGCAAACCTTGCCCTCTGCCAACCACCTCATCTTCAGTATAGTGTGGTGGAACACATGCCACAGCCCTGTCCACCACCATTTAAATCAGCCTTTATTCACTACAGAAAACTAATTACAGGTTTTTCCAAAGCTGATTACACTAAGTATTCTACAGCCTAACTACATGCTTTGTATTGATGATGGGTTTGCTTTTTCTACATAATCCCTGTATCACCTCAAACCTGCCTCTTGCTGTGGTTATAGAAACAGCTAAAAATTCATTGCAGGTTGTGCCTCCCCAAACCATCCTCTCCCAAATATCTAATACAATATTTCAATACATTATTATAGTTACCCATACACGAATATTTTATGTATAACCACATCACGATCCCTGAAATATTTGCGAACTCAAGAACATTCCTTTTGTGCAAATGGAGTTAAATAGGCCAGTGACAAAGAAAACATAAAATTAATGTTCCATAATGCTTGTGAGAACTCGGATAAGTTTTAGTTCTTAGAATTCAATAGTTTTTCACACAATTCTATCGATGACCTGAAACCAAGCAGCAAATCTGACTTTGGGAAGCCAGTCAGACACAATAAAACCCATGCAAGATCACCACGACTTAATTCACTTGCCCCATTACTGACAATTCACAAGGGCAGAAATTTTCAGGGTGTAAAAACACAACAGGTCAAGGGCACACTAACGACAGAGATGAAACCCACCCTCTCCTCCAGGTCCAGCTGAGTTTAAATTCTTTTCATCTGTACCTGGCTTGCTGATCAAATACCATTCAAAAGAGAGAAATGGATTTGTTTAACAGTATCTGATCTGTTAAATTTATACGTATGAAAGACAATATGAGCAGGGGAATGCAAATAACATTTGTTCCAAGGATATCTATCTGAATGCAAGTTTTTGCCCTGGAAAGTTTGTTTTGCCCTGGAAAGTTTGTCAGTTTTTTGGGTTGATTTTTGGGTTTGGTTCCCTGCCCCCCAAGATAATTAGTGATCAAAACAGCTGGATTTTACTGCACTAAAGATATGGGAGCCAAGAAGCCAATTATAGTCACGCTGCTTATTGTCCTGATCCTATCAAAGCTTTTATATCGTTGATAAAGTAGAAATATTAGATTATAAGAATACATTTATCCAAAGGTTTCGTTCCCTATATTGCAAAAGTAACTGGAATATTTGGTAGGCCAGTAAGAAACTCAGGAAAAAAAGTTTCTTCCATATAGCTACCAACCCTGGCATTTATACAGTAACACAGACACAGCAAAGTTTAACAAAAAAAAAAAAAAAAATCATTTATACAGGAGACAATGTAAATATGCCGAAAGAAGAGAATTCACTGCAGAAATAAAAACCTGTAAGGTAATATTATATTTATGGGGCCGCAGCAACATGATCCCAGTGAATACCAATTAGCCATAACAAAATAATTAACAGTGGCCATGTATTCAATTAGCTGAATGCTGCACTTTAGTTGTAAATGAGATATTGGAACAGGTTCGTTGCTTCTTCACAAAGTAACTCTAATAAACAAAGCATTTGCTTGGGTGTTATTTAGAAAACAGCTTCAGAAGGTCACCTTTGAGAGGCAGCCCATCTGCCCAAGACTACCCAAAATTAAAATCCAAAAATAGATCACTAATATTAAATACAGCTTCTTCAGAATCGCTAGGAAGTTGGACCAAGATTTAAAGGCCAACCTGGGTTTCATTTTCAAAAGCAGTGCCTGGATTTAGCACAGCACTGGTATGAGTTTCCATCACCGGAGAAGTGGATGTCTACAAAAATTTCCCATGCATCGCCTCGTATACGGCTGCAGGGATATTTGCAGAGCAGTCCCGTGATGAAGCCGAGCCCTTTGCATGCTGGATACAGCAGATACACATTAATTTTGTCCTTTCTAGAGCAGAACAGAGCAAATAAGCAGCTGACCAAAAATGTATGTTTAATAATTATCTTTAAAAAAATAAATAAAGGAATCCAGTTAGCTGGATACAGCAAGGCTTGAGGTGAGTGCAGTCTGTAATCGCTATTCTTTAAGGAGTTGCAGGGGATAAACCATTATCAGGTAGTTTAGGAGAAGTTTGTAGGCAGATTTCAAAATCAGCTCTTGAAGCACTCGGCAGTCCCAGGTTTAGAGTTGCCCCTCGGTGCAGACTCCAAGCTCCAAATTCATTAATATCCACGCGTTTACAGAAGAACACCCCCGAGACGGCTTCAGTTTGCATTTTTCCGGCATAGAAGAATGATCTGTTCCAAAATAAGAGTCCAGTTTTACACTAAAATCATCGTCAGTCATCTGAAAGTGCTCTGCCTAGGTCTTGCCAAGCTGCTTCATGGTCAGTTCCTCATCACCCCACCAAGAACGTCAGAGGACGAGGTAAGTGGACAACCAAGGGACCAGGTCTCCCAAGCCACATTCAAGGCTGCAAGTTAGACCAGGAATCGGGTCCGGGGGCTGAAAGAGCACCCTTGTCACAACGGGCTTACAAGACTAAGGGGATTTGCCTGACGAAATGCTAACTACAGCAATGAGGGCTTTTCTCATGGGAAAGGTCACAGGAAATATCTACAGACCTTCAGGCGGGCCCATATGCTTTGAAGAAAAGGTTAACTGGTCAATAAGCAAAAGAAAGCGGCAGCAGAGGGCTGGCCTTCAGCAGCTCCAGAAGCATGACCATCTCGCAGGAAAACTGCTGGCAGGTCAGGATGAATGCGATGCGCCAGAACTGCAAGAGAGCAGATCTCAAAAAATGATCTTTCACCATTATGTTGCTGGAGATTTTCTGTTTGTTTTACAACTCGAGGTCTGCTGGATGAGCATATCTGTAGGTTAAAGCAGGGTGTGAATTCACGAGCTCGTTGACACTAACGTCACTCAGGTACAGACTATGACTGTCACGTTGTGGAACAGTTATTAGGCTTCTGCAGTGGACTACGTTCACCCATCACGTATAGCCCCATGCATTCGCATTTGCATTTTGATAAAATCTAAGATTAAAAGGGTTCATAACTCGTACACATTATTACGGTCAGCAAAACTACAATCTTCGCTCACTGCCTATAGTGTCCCAATAAAAATTATTCTCGATTTCCACATTTAATATATGTTGGATTGCAACAGTTTTCAATTTTAACCTTCTATTTCAACATATATACACACACATCATTCTGAATGGGCAATAGAAGTAACTTATGGATATTCTCAGGAACATATGCTTCTCCCTTCCCCCCTGAAATAATTTCTTTTTGAAGCTATTGCTATTCACAAAATCATTCCTCACCACAAAAAATGATCCAGACACATTACTCAGAAAAAACTATGTTAATTTCCACTTGTAAAGGTAGAGAATAGTTATGAATTAGAAACAGCAGCAACAATAATGCATCATAAAACATACTCTTTGACAACTGTAATTAAAACAAGCTTTTGTAATTACCACTAAATGTGCTACAGTACATTTTCTAAAAATAATGAAGTCCTAAAAGAATGAGTAGTGCAGATAAAAAAGATCACATTGAGAGGAGGCTAATGGAGAAAATTAAAAAATTGAATTTACGAACAAGTTAGGATCTAGTCTATCCAGAACGTGTGACATCAAGCTTCATTTACTAAATCTAGTTACAGACCAAAGGAGAAAAAAACCCAAATGTACACTGTGTCAAACAAAAGAGTTAGGGATTCCAATTTCTAATGTAAGCCACAGGAATATGCAGCTGAAATCCAGAGGCACGTTGCTACCCATCAAGACAGAAGTTTGTTGATGTTCTTGTCCCAACAGGAAGAGTTTCCATTACCATGTTAGAAGTAAAAAGCTGAACAAGGGAAATCTGGGACACCTGCTGAATGAGGTGGATGATTTAGGGAAAGTCAACACATATAGCTGAGGTACTCAAAGGGACCTCAGGAGGTCATGTAGTTCCTGCTTGAAACAAGGCCAGCTAAGAGGCCAGACCTGGTACCTCAAGGCTGTATCCAGTCGGGTTTTGAAAACCTCCAAGCATAGAGACTGAACAACCTCTATCATGCCTTCTTCATCAGCAAAGTCTCCCAGACTCTGTGTGTAGAGACAAAGTTCAAGGAGAAGC
The DNA here is from genome assembly GCF_000690835.1 of Fulmarus glacialis. NCBI lineage: Eukaryota > Metazoa > Chordata > Aves > Procellariiformes > Procellariidae > Fulmarus > Fulmarus glacialis. Next base: position 22,707 of record NW_009208875.1, read on the forward strand.
AGTACTAATGGCAGTAGATAAGTACTGAGTCACCAAACACTTGAGAGGACTCCAGGTTCCTTCCAGTCTGAATTATTTCACCTGAATCTGGTGAAGGGTCTGGAGCACAAGTCTGATGAGGAGCGGCTGAGGGAACTGGGGCTGTTTAGCCTGGAGAAGAGGAGGCTGAGGGGAGACCTCATCGCGCTCTACAACTCCCTGAAAGGAGGTTGTAGCGAGGTGGGGGTTGGTCTCTTCTCCCAAGTAACAAGCGATAGGACGAGAAGAAATGGCCTCAAGTTGCGCCAAGGGAGGTTTAGACTGGACATTAGGAAAAATGTCTTTACTGAAAGAGTGGTCAGGCCTTGGAACAGGCTGCCCAGGGAAGTGGTGGAGTCACCATCCCTGGAGGTATTTAAAAGACGTGTAGATGAGGCGCTTAGGGACATGGTTTAGTGGTGGACTTGGCAGTGCTGGGGTAACCGTTGGACTCGATGATCTTAAGGGTCTTTTCCAGCCTAAATGATTCTATGATTCTATTTTATGATCCTATCCACAAACCAAAGGACAGAATGATCACACAGTTGTACCAAGCTACTACAAAATGAGCAATACAAGTACTAAAGAAAAGCTGCACTCATCACCAAACTCTGCTTCTCACTGGGTGAACTATCTGGTTTGTTCCAGTTTGAAATCAACACATTTTGAAGATTTTATTTTCTTGAAAATAAAAATTAAAATACATTCGTGACTATTATATTCATTAACAATATGCAGAAAAGCCTCATGTTTCCATGCAGTCAAAAGAACAAAGAGATGCTAAACAAATCTGTATTACATATATGCATGTCAACGGGAATAAAAGGAAGGCATGACTTATTTCTGAAACCGTATACATGCTTTTCATTTAACTAAGACAGTCCAAAAAGATCAAATATTTTAAAGACTATCTGTACTGCTGCCAGGTATTTGTAGCAATTCAAATAATGTCTATAACCATCTCTGACAGCTTCTGATGTTTCAGTCATATGCCAAATATGTACAGTTTTCCACTAATCTTAAAGAAGCACAGACTGCTCCGTACAAGCCAAAGTGGATTTCTCTATATAAAAATGGAGTAAGAGAACTGTTATCCTGTAAAATTCAGCAAAAACAACTTCCAGTAAACAGATTTAGGACTACGTTCTACTTCCATCTCTGTTGCTATACCACTATTGTAGTAAGTCATAAATATTTGTGTCCTTTCTTACTGTGTTCAGAATTGATGTAATGATAATTTTACAGAAGTACTTTGAAATTTCTGTACGAAATGAACAACACAAAGATAAAGAAAAGGTATTAGAAAGCACTGTGAGCCAATATTTGATGTACTTTAAAACAATACATCATGTAAAACAAAGGAAAACATAAAAAACCACCACCCTTCCAGAAGGTGTTCTCACTCCAGTTCACCACTGAAGCCCAAAAACAAGTAAGTAAGAAGAAATTTGCACCTCAGTTGCCTAATACCTAAATATTCAGACCAGAGAAAATTTTGAAGTCTTCTAAGCTTTCCATCTAGGAATCTTTATTCTTGCTTCAGGAATCCAGCATCATTTGTCAACATTTTGATATTCTATTATTATATTTTTAAAAGCTACAACTTCTTTCTTTTGCCTTGTGAACCAAAGATTCAGTAGATTGAAGATAAACAGTGAAATAATTCTTATAGATGCTGCACTAATACAAGCAATGAAAACTCAGCATCTCATTGAAGCCCACTTCAAAGTCAATCTCATCTGAAATCCCATAGAAAACTAACTATATCTGCTGTTTATTAGCGGTCTAGCAGCATCAGGGACCGCACATTCTCCAATGTTATTTTCCATCTGCGAATATCCTACTTCTTGTATCAAATGGTCAAAACTATACATGAATTGGTATCATTTCCTTCCAACCGAAGTTGCATCATTGGAACTGGCTTCTCAATCTGTTAAATGGTAACCATTTTCCACTAAAGGCAAAAAACGATGATGCCCAAGTAAGTAAATCCACTTTTGAATATAAAATAAGAGTACATTTATTTGTTCTCAGCTATTCAAGTTATTGATTTCTGTTTAAGACACAAAATTGAATCACTTTTAACTACAACAGGTATTTCTCAATTTGAAAGATACAATACAAGCAGTACCTTCATTTTTGGATATTCAAGAATGCACTGCTTATAAATAGCTTTAAAACAATAGATTATCTGTATTTTTTTAAAATTAGATCTTGTTAAATTGAACTCTTCTCTTTAGTAATAAACAAACCATCAAAACTCATTGACTCTGTCTCAAATAATGCAGCCATACTGTTTACCGTTATTCCAAGAGAGATTTTCCTCATCAGCTTGATAATAAGAGAACTGCAAATATTAGATAATTTAAGACAGAAGTTGTAACTCAGAAACACGCTGATCTTTTAAATGGGGTAGATGACTTAACAGTGAAATATTTATGTATTTAACCTCAGCATTGACAAGGGAGTATCATTTTGGTCAGCTTTGGGAACGCTACAGCTTTCACAAAAGACCTTCTCCCATCAAGACACACAAAAAATTCACACGGTAAAGAAAGTATTTATCGCTAATTGGTATGTCATATATATCAAGGCTATACAAAATTTATCCCAATGAATAAACCATTGCTTTTTAGCTCTTCTGTTTTGTTCTTTGCAGCACTTCAAAAACTCAATTCAAGCAAATAATAGGACAGTTTATATAGTTCTTTTCATCATATCTCTAAAGTATTTAACTAAGTGTAAAAATCCTATGCAATAAGAAAAGTTACCATACTTGTTTAAATTATTAAATACAAACTAAGATCCAGCAAAGCTAGAAAGCAAAGCCTTGGGAAAGTGGGGGGAAATGGCAGGAAGCATGTGTGGGAATACAGCAAGATTTAATGCTCTTTGTATTTTAATTAGCAAATTACAATGCTGGTCTTTCAGAATTTTCTTTAAAGTTTTAGCAACTTATTCTGAAATAAACCCACAAGAGAATTACTGCCTTGAGTAGAGTACCTCTGAAAGGAGCCAGGATTGATTTATGTATTGATTATTGGTGAGCATCTTCCTTTTATATAATCCTATAACACGTGTCATTGAATTTCTGTGTCCAACTTCCATTCATTGCACTTTTATTTCTCTTCTCATTTGATTGCAGAGTCTCTAGGGCAGAGCCTGGAATTCACTACACATCTGTGCAGTGTTTAACATAATTATACTTCAAGCTCTGCTGGCGTTTGTATTATTCTAACAGAAATAAATAATATTCTAAGTACAGAAAATATATAAAATTGATGGAAAATGCTGACTTAATACAAGACAGTAAGGGAAACACACACTTGATTTTTGCAAAGACCGTGCTGGAAAAACAAATGAAAATAATTTAAAAATTTTTTTAAAGCCCTGCCCAGTTCATTTGGTATATATCTGAGTGTGTTAGTAATTCAGGACTGAGCAACTAAAAGAACCCCAAACTTATAAATACAATTTACTAATTGGAGGCAGGAAATATATTTAAGAGAAGGTCTGATGCTAACATTTCTATTCCTTACTCTGACATCCTTGTCATGTAAATTTGTTGACACAACATTTAGAGTGATTAACATAGCAGAGCAGAGACTGGCTGTTACAAAAACATGGTTCTACATTTTACTATAACTTTTTCTCGCAATAGGAAAGAATAAAACAGTTGTCTAACGGGATATTCAAAAATAATTCAATAATGTCTTACAAAAAGAAAAATGTAAAGCAAACAATCATAAAATTCAATGAAGTGCTCAAAGGTTTAATAAAAATTACTGGATAGAAATGGCCAAAAAGATCAAACCAGAGAAGATTATGTGGTCAATGTCCCATGGTCAACGTCCCATGTTTCAGGCAGTTTACAACTGAGATGACTTCAGTCATCTAGAAAAAGGGAGATGTTGAGATGGTAGCAACTGGAAATCACCTTAATTCATGAAGACCATGTAGAACATCACAACAAGCTGTTTAAGTTACAAGGACCAGGCAGCCTGAAGACAGGTAGGATCCAACGAGGATGAATGGAAAATGATACAACTTGGACGCAAAAGCCTGCACCAGCCACGTGAAGCATTTTTATTCTGATTGTAAAGCCCCAGAGAAAGACTTTATATTCCTGCAAGCAAGCCAACACAAACTTGTCCCGTGCATAACAACAGCCAAATAAAAACAGAAGGAGGTTTATGAAAAAAAGGGGAAAGAGAAGACAGCACCTCACTGAGATCACACTATTTGACATAGACTAAATAAACTCCCAGATCCTCCCAGGTCTCTGGTCACTACACCCAAAAGCTTCAGAGAAGAAAGAAGCTGGACATACATAAAGACCAAAACCATCAGAAGTGCTTTGTGTATGTATAAGGGTACATGATAGAGGTATACAAAATAATTAAATGTTCACAGAAGGTGAGTCAGGCTCTCTTATTCATACCCTTCTCATAATACAAGACCGAGGAGATATTCAGTGAACAGTGAAATTGAAAAGCAACAAATTCGAAACCAATTAAATGCATAATTAACCTGCAGAACTCATTGCCACAAGTTATCAGTGAAGCCAATCGCTTAGCAAAATCCAAAAAAGTTTAGATGTTTGTATTAACTCTAAAAACATCCGCAGTTATACCTATAAGGTAGCTGAGACACTGGATTCCTTCGAGGACTGTAAACCTCATCATTCTGACAACAATTAAAAATACTGAAGTCTGTCACGCATGAATTATAAGAGATTAGGAGGAAACTCCCTGTCCTTTCTGTACCACCTGTACGTTACAAAGTGCCTCCAGAGAACTACTCTGTTTGTTGTGGCATATGACAAAAAACATCTGAGTCAAAAATTTCAGCCACTTTCAGTCAGCTGCTGTGATGCTGTATTTACATAACCAAGAAAGAAAAAAAAGCCCTAAATAAGCCTTGCCAATTTTTCTTTCACAATCTAGATGACAATTTATATAGGGATTACGCAGATCCACACAGAAAGCTTCAAGAAGTCTTCTTGCAGGACTGCCTCTCATTTGTGTGTTGGTAACAGCTAAACCGTGTATGTAAGAAACCGATGTTAAATGAAACTCAAGGTATAAACCAAAACAAAATATCTAATCAGCAGGGGAAAAAAGTAGCTAACAAGTAAATTTAAATACTGCTGAGACAGAAACCAGAATGCCAAACTGGTTCAAATAACTTGTGCAGAAAGAAAGACTGCAGAGTTTCTCTGCTCAGCGAATTTCCTACCATTAGTCTTATTGTTCTTAAGACAGAGAAATCCATGCAGCAAAAAGCACAATTTTCCAGCCTGAAGAAGAGAAAAAAATGCTGAGAATCACACCGAAGACAAGGACAGTGCATCCATGCTCTGAGTTTACCAAAGCAAACCCATACCAATGGCTCCTCTAGCCTCTCCCTTCCCATTTCTGCTTCTCCCTCTTCTTCTCTTCACCTTCCCAAACAAACGTAAAAATGGCAAAATTGTCACAGCTGTAACTTACACTCTGCTTTGACCCTGCAGCTGCTTAAATAACTATCAAGGGTGAGTATAAATCAGGACTGTAATTTCAATCTAAATAGTAAGAAGTCAATCACTTGAAAATCAAATATTACCACTCTAAGGGCTGGTAGAAATGGATGAGAATGTCCCACTATGATCCACCACTAGAGAAACTATTAATTACCATGTTGGTTTCTCGTATTGTTTATTGCTGTAGCACAAATAGAGCAGCTCAACCTTAGACATTGATTAGGATTCAGCTGTGTTCAGCACCACACAAATGCAATATGGACAATTAGCGGAAGGAAGAACACCTGCGAGATTTAATGTAATATATATTCAAGAGATAAGAAAGTAAGAAAAAGACCACAGACAACAATTAACAACCAATAAGCCACTCTTTGAAGTATTCTGGGAATTCTTTCTTTCTTTCTTAGAGAATGTGAGTGGTAGAAGGCACAATAATAAAGAAGCTAAACTTCTGCTATTTGTTATTATAGCTTCCAGAGATGTAAATGTTATCAGTCATCAGGACTATCCTGATATTCACTACTTTTTGTTCGTTTATAGCTTTAAGCAGAAGAGAATTAGGGCTCCAATGCAAAGAGCTCCTGGCTCAAGGGCACTCCCTATCAACGAAGTCCAACATAGCGCCCTTACTGCACGTCAAGCAGCATGACTCTAAAATGGAACAAGCACGGTCCTGGGGTGCAGGAGCATGAGCTGTGCCCTCAGTTCAACCGCTTGTGCAACCTCAAAAGAAGATGTCTTTCATTTTCTTTTCCTTTTTCAGGGTGTCAGGGATGTTTGCAAGGAGTCTGAGGGCTGTCTGTACAGTGCTTGGAGAATCTACAATCCATACATTTTATAAAGGAATACTATTATTTTAACATGACCATTTTATGTTGTGGGTGAGAAAGTCTGCAAGTGAAAGCAAGCACTTAAAAGTGCTTTATAGAAAAATGGTTTCATCCCAGTCAATAGAATGCTTCAGGAAAATATAAGCTGCCAAGTACTTTTATAATAATGGCAAAAAAGCCCTCTTACATTTTGGGAGTTGCTAAAACATGTCAATTTGACACAATCTTTTGTGTACTGCCCAACATTTTGAGTGCTAGAAAGCAAAGCTCTTCTCTGAATTTGTGAAGTGTTTTTTTTACGGCATGCTTAAACCTTATTTGTCATGCAATACAGACTGTTCTAGCCCACAGTGAGAATTAGTGCTTAATTTTCTAAACGTGGAGAGACATACCAACTACTTGCAGAAGTAATGTCACTGGTATTTGCATGAAATTGAGAATAGCAAAGAATTGTTAAAATTAGATTAAATCAGAAATGGTAGAAGAGTAACAACTTTTCTCTGTCCTTAAGGAGGAAGGAAAAAAAAAAAAAAGATTCTGCAGAACAAAACATGACCAATCATAAATAGGCAAAAAGATCTCATAAAATGTTTATTCATCCCTCATAATACAGAGTACACGACACCTTGTTGAGGTTTCAGGTTATTAAACAAGATATGGCTTTGCAATGAAATGAGAAGAAAACCTGGACTAGGGATTGAAGGACTTCCCCTTACCTTCCAAGTGCCTTGGTCTGGTGTCAGATAAACAGAAGTTATGGTGACACGATCAAGGCAGATTGACTGGAAGATTGACTGAAAATGTCAGGAAAGGGATGAACTCTTGTTTTATCCACTTCTTCCCCCTCCTCACACTGTCTTGTTAATTGTAAGGTAAGATTTCACAGCCAAACAACAGAAAATAAATATATAATTGACTTTCTATGCGCTCTTCTTTGAATTTTCTTCTAATTCTTCTTCATTCATGAGTGCAAGCACCTAAAGCCACTCTAAAGAGATTCTCCTTTTTTATAATCTTGGGTCTAGAGGAGTAACACATACAATACAGGTTAAGAGATTTCAAAAGGAAATTTCAAAAGAAAAACATTATTGCACCGCAGAAAACAAGAAATAGTATCTATATTTTTTAATATATATATAATTACATTTAATTATCTTGCTACTAACTGCAAGATACCACATCTATCTGCAAGGTAACACAGCTATTCAAGCTTACCTGATATTCTACTTTATTTAACGCTGACACACATGCCCAGGGATGGAGAGGCTGAAGAACTAAATTCCCAACAGAAATCACATTTTTCTTATACCGGACCTCATTGTGTAGCAATCTCTGACCACTCAAAATTACATAAAAACTATTTACATGTGAGAAAATACTCACAGGCATCTTCTGGTACATTTATCACCATGTAGAACGATCCTGCTAAATTTCAACGACCTAAGGAGATGAGGTTCAGTTAGGTATCAAGTGAGACAACAAGCAAAGTCCACGTTGACCACTGCAGCAACTGGTATGGTTTCATTTAAGATAGTACTGAATCAGTACCTCAACAAGGTGCTAAGGAAATGCAAGACTTTTCAAATGGGACATAATACCAGTATCCTAACCACTTGTCAGTAAAATGTCTAAAGCCCTCCTGTAAAAATTGGGTTCTCCCACTCCCCTAATCGAATGTCAGCTTTGTTAACTGTAATCTACTTTTCCAAATTCAATAGGCAGTCTCTGGCAATGACTGTTTTTCACTTCTTTCTTTATGCTATTGAGCACTATTAAGATGTCTGCCACATTCTACTTTGACAGCCTCAATTTATAGGTGGAGGAAGCAATATATTTACATGCACAAGGTAAAATGTATTCGGGCACTGAAATACTGACAAGGTAACTGTGGTAGAAGCACAAGTGTTATTACTGCCGGTGACATACAGTCCGAGCCCAGCTCAGACACACTCCAAAGGAGAGATGGAGGCATGAATCTACATTATGCAGAGTATCATTACAGATGCATAAATTGCTATAAACTAGAATTAAAGAGTCTCGTTTGCTTTTATGAAACCTCAATCTGTAACACATAGCAAGCGGTATTTTTTTTAATAATGGGGAAATAGCCTCAAATCTCCTCCTACTTAACTGAAGTCAATTAAAAAAAAGACCAAAGCATTTTTCCCTGAAATTTAAGCTGCAAGGGTTTACTACAGTAGAAAAAAAATAATCTTAAGACAAACCTGCAGGTTTTTTTCAATTCTGTAACCAAAAGACCCAAACACACACGGTCAATGGACTGTGTAAACAGAGCTGCTTCATCAATCAAGACTAAAAAGCCCCCAAAACTGGAGATAAAATAAAGAGAGGAAATACCAGATTGGAACCTGCCTATTCAAAACCAGACAGATTTGGATTCACCACATACTTTTTTTTTTTTTTTACTTAAGCTGCAGATCTGTGCTAGCATCAGGTAGTTCTGCTGCCAGTCCTGTCTTCTGCACTTGTGGTCACCATTCCTCCTTCTCCCCTGCACTGACTCCCAAACAGCTCTGCATGCCATGGGCACCAGGATGGGAATGGGATCAGCACCTCATTAGCCTGGCCTGCCACAGAATCACAGCATCAGAGCAGTAATTATCCACACCCCTGACTACCAGCTCATTAGAGGAAGAACAGGCTGGATGCCATCCTTCCGATGCCCCCATAAAAAAAAAAGTGTTTTCTCCTGAACCACAACTTTGGTCCTGAATACAGGACGGAGGAAAAAACAGAATCCTCAAAATTGGCTGCTCACTCCAGATTCTGGAGTTTCCTATGTAAACAGGTCTCATCCTTCAGGAGTTTTACTGCTGCCAAAGGCTATCTTACTTTAAGAACTAGAGAAATATTCTAAACAACATATTTTTATTCCAAAATAAATATTCTAGTAGCAAACTAGTACATTTTCAGGGAACGATGGAAGTATTTAACGCTCAGAATGCCCAAATTAAAGTAGAGCTAATGGTGTACCTGTGGCTAAGTGACATAAGAAATGCAGTCAGGAATTTGGACTTCTTAATTATATCAAAAGCTACAGCTGGAAAGCAAATATACCCGCTTTAGGCACCCTGGTGTTTTTTCCCCCACCCCAAGTATATTACTTCACACATATTTGTGTGTGTGTGTGTGTGTGTGTGTGTGTGTATACGTATTTATACATTTTTATGTATGCATATATACAAAAAAACCCTTCTCCTTCATACCTTGATCTCAAAAATTACAATATACAGTGAAGACTTTACATGAGGATCGATTCAGACTAGATAGAAGGAAGAAATTTTTTACGCTGAGGGTGGAGAAACCCTGGCACAGGTTGCCCAGAGAGGTGGTAGATGCCCCATCCCTGGGAACATTCAAGGACAGGTTGGACGGGGCTCTGAGCAACCTGATCTAGTTGAAGATGTCCCTGCCCATGGCAGGGGGGTTGGACTAGATGACCTTTAAAGGTCCCTTCCAACCCAAACCATTCTATGATTCTATGTTCATTCTCAAAAAGTAAAGTATTGAGAGAAAAGTAAAAGGCTTCTACAAAATACTGTGTGAAAATTTTTAATTGACACTTTCTTAAAAGCAGTTTCTTTTTGAAGCCAAAAACTTTTTCCATTTTTATCCATGTATAAGGCTTCCAAATGATACCAGGATTATATCTGAATCGAAATACAGAAAGAGCACCAGTAGGGAGGGAATAGTGTACATAAATAACAGGGGATAAAATTTTCAAAAAGATCAGCATTTTTGTGAAAACACTTAACTACAAATCTACCAGCGAATTTAGTGGGACCAAGACTAGGACCTAGATACTTCTGCAGGGTTTTTTTTGTTTGTTTTTAACATAACAGAGAGTATCAAAGACACTGAATATTTGACTAATCTTCTCTTTGCTCAGCTCCCAAAAAAGTTTCAAAGCATTAACATAAGCATTCCCAAACCGCTAAAAAGTGGCAACAGTATCTATTTTAAATGCATTTTTTTGCACAACAAAATCAGAAAACAGATAGACAAAGATCTATCCTAGTAGTTACAGGCTCAAAAAAACAATGCTCATAGAAATAGTACAAACAGGTCAGGGAGTGTAAGCACAGGTACACTCAGGGTCTTCTGAGCTACATAAGAGCAATAGCTTTTATCATCATATTCCCTGCATATAACTTTGCTTTTCTGTCTAATATTTATGGGAGGAATAATTCTGACAAATATTTTATTCCTCTGTCTGCTCGTAGACATTTACAGGTTCACAAGCAAAACACCATTCATCCGAGGCGGAGTACCAGGGATGGTTTGGGTAAAACTGCAGTCACAGCTAATCTCTTGCTGCGGGCTACCTGAACCTCCTCAAATGTTATTCTCAGATCAAGACTGTGATAAATCATGAAGACACAGAAAAATATGGAAGTATTTATTAAGGGCAAAATGGGAAAAAACAGAAGGATCCTGCAGCAAAATGCAGAGGGCTGATATAACCTTCCCCCTGAAGGCTACAAAAGATCTAAAAGTTTCACGATGTGGCTGGGAACATGGGTGAGGAGGTAGAAGACGGATTCCTCCATCAGCAAGTCAGAGAAAGAACTGAGGCCAGCGTCCAACTACTGCTGGCCATCACCGCTGGAGGAACTCAAACTCATGCTAGAGGTGAGGAAGATTATTTTCCATTTCCATAGGCATGCAAGTAAGAGCACAAAGCTGTGCAGCTCTACAGGACGGTTGCATCTGGCACACCGTTGCAAGAGGCTTCTCCGTATCTGACTAAGCCTGGCTAAATACTCATCTCTGAACATGGGCAGGCCACGTGGAAAGAAGCAGGATATCGTTTTGTAAAATTAAAAAAATTGTGAATGGTAATGCAACTCGCAAACTGGACAAGGTAAGGAGGTAGGCCAGAAGACGACCTCTTCCACTTTGTCACCAGCAACTAACCCCCTCAAGGACTGCACGCAGGAAATGAGAAAAACTTTTTCAGTCTACACAACTTCTACAAATTAGATTTATGATACGCCATCAGCAAAAACTACCAAAAAGGAGCAAATCAAGGAGAGATGATGATAGTGGCAGCAGAAAAGTCTCAGCTGGGGGTGGCTGGCAGCGAGTAGATGAGGCTGGATGCTGTCAGAGGACATTGGTAACAAAATACCAAGCCATGGTTTGAGAAGCCAATTTGTCAAAGCACGCTTCTGAAACGGAACTGCAGGTGAGCTTCTGGGAAGTTTTCTTGTTTTCTGGTGGATTTTTTTTTTTGTAAGATCTTGATGGATTGTCTTAAATTAAGTTGCACCCACAGCATGAAGAAGTGAAAGATGCAATCATGCTACTATTTTCCTCATGTCTGAAGTAAAACTATTTCTAATATTTTCAGTGCTAGAAAAGAGATATGAAATGTTCAGAAACTCATTATTACTCTTATAAGCAATTCAAAGATTGCCTTGGTATTAAAAAAAACTGGATAAAACGGAATAAAAACATCTAAGAGACTGAGTTAAATAGAACAGGTTAATACTTTGTATTATCTTATCACTAAGGTTTATACAGTCATAAAACCATAACGGCAAGGAAATTTAGATTTAAAAGAGAAATTATGTCTACAACCTTACCCACTGTTCTAAATATTAAATTTTTAAAAAATTAATGATCTGCTTATTAACAATATCATATCAGAAATACAGTGGAGAGTGAGGTTATCTCCCCATTTATTTTTAAACTATTCCCACTACTAGTACTCATGGCTTAATGCAAGCACCCTTTGCAATAACATATTACAGCAGTGAATCAATAAAACTCATTATCATAAAACCTGACTCCACTCTGCCCTACTACTTTCTCCCCAAAACGCTGATCTATTTATAAACCTGCAGGAAAAAATAATCGACATGCCACCACTGCCTACATTTGGAAACAGGAGACCTCAAACATCACTTCAGGCCTGTGGCTTAAGAGACAAAGTTGTGAAGGTATCCTCCTTTCTGAAATCATTGGTGGTGGACCCAAAATTCCTTAAACGCTTCATGAAGAAAAAATTATGTCAAAAAATTGACTTACAAACACTCCTTATTTAATAGTTTTGAATTATTCTTGTTAGCATAGCTTTTTTTTTAATTCTTTAAACAAATTACAAATATTTTTTAGAACTATGAAGTATATTTTTATTTATAAATAAAAACAACAACAACAAAAAAAGCACTCAGCATGCAATAATAACCAACCATCCAAGTGCCACATGCCTTGAGAGAGATCTAAGACAGGAACAAATTAACTTAATCCTATTACTTTAAGGTCCAGGACTGAAAAGAGCTGCTGAACACTTGTGGTGAACCTGTGTCACTTTGATCTTCATTGTAACAGAAAAAGCAAAATGACATGCTCAAATGAAAATCATTTATAATAGATGAAAGCACTCCATGGATTAAATGTGTTTAGGAGAGTCAGAGGGTGAAATATAAATAAAAATACAATTTTGTCCAGTCCTCTTCCCCCATCTCAGATCCTTTTCTCAAATGCAAGCTCCTGCTTCTCAAAATTGCTTTTAATCACTACATATATGAAAACCATAGTGAAAAGAAGAACACACATTAAAATATCAGTTGTACCTAATATGTCATTCTGTAGCTGACTCACTGGCAACTGTAATTAAACAAGTAAATCAAACTAGAAACAGAAGCATGAACTTCTATGTTGTAAAATTAAAAATTGGAAGGACAAGAGTTTCAGTGTTCCACCCATTAGTACAGCAGGGTGAACTTAAATTCATTTCTCCATATTTCAATCTCTATTTCTAGAAAGACAAAATGACATGTGACTATTTTAATACAGTATTTGACAGGCTGCTACAAAAGGATGCTATGAATGCAAAGCAACGCTCACTCTTATATACAACCAAGGTAATGTGACATACATTAAAATTTAAAAATGTTCATAATTTGACCTCACGGTACCTTGCAGACTTTGTGTTTTCAGAACCCATTTTCACTCAGTTGTGTGTGCTCTAAGTAGTACCTTAGTGATGACTACATTAAGAGCTCCATCATAAGCCAATGAAGATATCGTAATTCAAAATATAGGGTTTGGGGTTTTTTTCTTCCCCCGCCAGAACTAAGCTTTTAACTGTATTAATCTTCTTAGAAGTATTGCTAAAAATAAGTTTTGAGAAAAGAAAGCAAAGTGCTCTAGCTGAGCCTGTTTTTAGCAGGGGGGCTGGACTAGATCACCTTCAGAGGTCCCATCCAACGTCAGCTACTCTGTGATTCTATGAAAATATTTTTTGTTTTCTTTCTGAATAACTATTAACTGCTAAAAGTTGGCAGTCTTACCACTCAAATTTTTATTCATTTCTGGCAGATTTGAAGTTGTCAGGACTGCACTGTATATACTGCTTTGTTAACTATTTACCCTTTGGAAATTCCAGCACAGCTTTGGGCACAGTTAGCTGCCAAACTACCCATTTCTGCAGAAGAGCAATTTATCAGCTGCTTCTCTAACAGGAGAGAATTTTAAAACTCGTATACGCTACAGTCAAACTGCAGATAACAACTTCATTCTTAATATTTGCACATATAAAGACCTGTTTAAATGATGTTGCAAAATCTTTGCAGAATTCTCAATTCTTCTATTTGCTCCCATAACATTTAGGAGGAGGCTGCATGCATGAGGCTGTGCGAAACACCCTGAACCTCAAGTTCACGGCTCATTTATTGAGAAACAAAGTAATTGGCAATTAGGGGTTATCTGCTTCAGTAGCCATCCCTGGAAAAGTATCCCCCTTCAAAAATTATTCACTCTGAGCAGTCAAGAAGCTGAAGCACTTAAATCACCAGCTGTTTCTCCACCCACACCAAAATGCAATGTAAGCATTTGGGTCAAGTCCTACAAGTATTACAGAACTCAAAAACCACAAGTTCAACCCAAGCACTATGAGAAATAACCTGTACTCAGGGCTGGTAGAAATCAGTATTTTCAAGAGGAGCTGAAGATATTTTGGCTTTTATAAGTCTATCAAGTTTTTATTTAAAATATTTATGGAAGCTTACATCTTTGTCTGCAACTCACCACTGTTGCCCAACTCTGGAACACCTTTCTTCTGTAGCAGAAAACGTCACAAATGAGCTCATACTTGCAAGCAGAACTTAACAAATCAGTTCAACTAAAACAGTCTTCGTTAACAAACCATATCTGACCACAGAACATTAGGGTTTGGTCCAGAATTATCACTTCGGTAGGTTCCTAATATCCGTTCTTCCTTTAGCTCCACTATCAAAAAAATTCACCTTTATATACCAAGAGGCCAAAACAACCAAAGGGAGAACAAAATACATATTACTTGAGGCCCAACTGTGGCAAAGAGTTTATTTATACCATCACATAGCTTTTCTTCATCAGTAACAGTAGAAAATTCTCATGTGTATGTTGTAGGCCAGAGACAGTAATCTGATGGTTTCCAGACAAAATGACATTTCACAAGGGTTATGCATGGTGCAGGCTTTTTAAATACCTTTTGTGGGCATAATTCTGCTATCCATAAAGACCACATCATTTCTAAAAAGGAGAAGCATCTCTATCATCTGCTCAACCTTACGTTAACTCAACTCACCGATGGCCTGGAGGTACTGGGAGAACTTCAGGGCACAACCTGCATGAGGGAACTAACAAGCAGCTTTAGCAAGACAATTTAGGGAAGAGTTTTTACTGACCATGCCAATGATGCCTACATTTGGGAGGGCAAGACTAGCTTTCCCTA
>NW_009208875.1:37852-41059 GCF_000690835.1 Fulmarus glacialis
GCCACTTGCTTAAGAAACCCTCTGAGCAATTTTGATTCCTCTCCAAATGAAAACAAGTATTGATGAAATTTTCCTAGCTTTCAACTGCATTTGCCATTCTGTCTATGAAAGTACTGTGGACCTGGTTTAAAACAGTCTGTGAGAAGTCCAATACATCTAGAACATGGTAATTTATCTCTTTTTATTCCAAAATACAGAGGTTGGTGTTAGATGATTATCTACCACATGGACAACTGTTACACGGATTACAACCAAATGATAACGGAAGGTCATGTAAACGGAAATTAAATACAGGAGACATGATTATGGAAGGAAGGCTCAGTTTGCTGAAGCTTAGTCTCCAAAATTACTCCCTATCTGAGCTATCATCTGCACTCACTAGTTTAAGGTTACAGTCTAGTTTCCTCAAAGAAATTTTTATTATTAAGTGCAGCCCTTAATATTAATTTTGCTGAGCTAATAAACAAGATGTCAAAACAGCTGATCAAAACAAAGCTACCTTTTAAAATTAAATTGCCATTACACGTAATACTGAAAAAGAAAATGATAGTAGTAGTTCTGTGTACAAAATATCGTCCCCAACCACTGAGCAAACAAGCCTGAAAAAAGTCAGTTCCAGATAATTCTGCACATTTCTGTACTGTATGAGAAGCACTCTGAGAAAGAAAACCTCCAGACTCACAAAATAAACCTGCACGCATGTAGAGTTCTTCATGGGCACATTAAAAAATAAAACAAAACTAAAATACCTGTGCTGGGGATACAAGTGAATCTACAGACATATTAGTGCAGGACTGAGATTGCCAAGCTGAATGTCAGGCATGTGCCTTAACTCTCCATAGTGCTAGACAAAATTGCTTTTTATTGTTAAAAAATACTTTTTTCTTTTGAAGTACGAGATATTGTTAGGCTAAGTCACCTTCACTCTGTTGTTATTACACCCAACTTGAATTTTCAAAGGAAAAAAAAATATTTTAAACAATAAAGAAGAACTAAAATACCCCTATTTGTAAATATTTATTATAGATAAATATAGGGGGGTTGTATTTTGCATATTATCACACCCTCCAGCTTTAAAATAATTTCCCTCCCTAAGCAGAAGAAGAAATAAAACCCAACTACTAGCAGGAAAACGACAAAACATTCTCTATTTGCTTTCTGAAATATTTTTCTCTCGAAGTAAAGCCTGTCAGTTTATATCCCCTCAATCCCTTCTCATTGCCATTTCTGACAAAATACATTAATGATGAATTCTGAAAATTAAAGCAGCAAGGCTGCTGCACTTCAGGGATTTGCCACATGGGGGATTCCAAACTGATGGGAATTACATAGACAGTCAGGGGAAGAAAAAGCCACGAATAAGTTCGTGACATGAAAAAGGTAGAAAATACCTTTTTAAAATGACAGGTCAAACTATATGCATTTATACAGACGTCCTATGTATTTCTCACTAACCTTCTGCTCTAGAAAACTGTACTGTTTTTTTTTTCACCTCTGAAGCTAGACCTGTATTTGTATATTGCTTCTAGCAGTATAAAAAGATTTTAAAAATCAATAATTTTATCTATTTTCAGTATTTGAATCTTTTCTATTTTGCAGAGATGTCAACTGGAAAAAAATTATATACATGTAAATACACCCCCACACACAAATGTATGCATGCATGTTAGCACATATTTCAAATCCATACCTCATACTTAGTATTTTCAGCATTATTCCAAGAACTCACATTTATTCACACCCAGCATTAAGTCTGAGGTCTAAACTACATTACGTTTGAGAAATTTCATTCTTGAAGCAAATGAAATTTTGTTTTACTAATTACAGCTAGGGGATGCAGGGGTGGGAAGGAGAAACAGGTTTTTTTCCATAACTGCCATTAGTACCAATAATTTGGGTAATAATTTGTACTTTTTGTACTCCCAATTCCTTTAACTTCCATTACAACTTCAGAAGTGTTCAGCATGCAGGTGTCAGCTTCTCGCAAAGAAAAAAAAAGACCATCTAATAAATGAAAAGGCAATGTTCAAAAACACTTATTGTACAAGGTAAGTGACAGAAGACATTGATAAACTCGCTATTTTTTTCTTTATATATCGATGGCCATTTATTTTACTGTATTACCAATTCAGACGTAGATCTTTCTGAAGGCCACTATTTGATAAAAAATGCACTTCTGTAAGTGTGATTTTAAACAGGATTTTAGATCCAAGCCTCAGCATAATACAATAAGTTATCTGTAGTAACAACCTAGCATTTGGATATGCAGTGTAAGAACTACCTCCTGTTTTTAGAAACTGATTTAATCCAGCGCAACATAATTCACCCAGTAAAGAGAAATACGTATTTTCCCCCAGTCAGTGTACTTAGGTATTGCATCAATGATGACAAAGTGAGAAGCTCAAATATAGACACTCATACACTAAGGCACACTACATTAAACCACATTCATACATTTCAAAACAAGACTCCTACTGAGCGAGTAGGTGTTGTGAGAAAAGAAGCCCATTTCCTACAATCCACGGAGTCACGACAACCACCAGCTGAAGGTTTGAAGAGCATAAAAATCTTTGAGCTACAGAAAAAAAGCTTTAAGATTAGAAATAATTTCCAATAAAGTTCTTTCAGAATACACAGTGTCTTCAATTTTCTTTTAAATAGACCTTTGCTCGTTAGGTGGAGGCTTCCAAGAAAAATAGCCTTGGCATCAACCAACTGCATTTCTCCTGTAGCATTTGCTGCTCACCGAGAAAGAAACCGCCTGCTGCCATAACTGGACTGTCCCCATCAAGTGCTACAGCAGCATGTGGGGAGGAGGAGGGAGAGGAAGCAGATCAAAGTGCCATCAGCTATGAGGTCACTTCTGTTACAGCCAACAGGCAGGCAGGCATCATGAGGTCATCAAGCATATCACAAAGTCCAAGACTTCGTAAGGCAGGACTGACAGGTCCTAGCAAGGCTGGGAGACGGGCAGGAGCCGTCACTTCTGATCTTTACCAAAGAATATGGCATCCCCAGGATGGACAAAAGAGGGAATAGCCACCGATACATGAGAACAAAGAAGGACTAGAGAAAAAGAACCAAATCAGACTATTCAAAAACCTATTATTATTACTTTCAACAAAAAAAATGCTTGTATGAGGCTACTAAAGACAATCTTTTTTTTTTTTTTAATATTAATATTATTATTTATTCCATCGCCTAAAA
>NW_009208876.1:0-230 GCF_000690835.1 Fulmarus glacialis
ACTACCACCCACCCCCATGCCCACACTCCTCCCACCCTGTCCCATCCCTTGTGGGATCGCCGCGCGCCGGGCTCTCGGTATGAAGTTTTATTGCTGACATGCAGGAGTAGTTTCGATGTAGTACAAAAATAATGTCTTTATACAAATTTTTTTCCTCTTTTTTTTTTTTTCCTTTTTTCTTACAACAGGCTCCTTCCCGCAGCGCGAGTACTCCAACCTTTTATTTACTT
>NW_009208876.1:749-24950 GCF_000690835.1 Fulmarus glacialis
TTCACAATTCCCTGCCTGCCCACTGCCAAGCGGCTTTGGTGAGTTTGCAGGCAGGACATAATGCCCGACGCTGCCAAGGAGTTTCAGGTCAATCCCTATGTCCCCACAAAGACACCTGGAGGTTGGCCCAGGCTAGATGCAGTCTGCTTCCCCAGCCCCGGGCAAGAGAAGGCAACACGCTACAAATGGATCTGCGACTCGCTCCCTACCCGCACTCACCGGGGGTGGCAGAGCTGACCCCAAAAAGCAGGGCCAGCACCCACAGCAGCTTTTCCTGTCGCTGCTCACACTTTTCCTTGTGCCCAGCCCGAGGCTGGCAGGAGAGGGCGATGCTGGAGCTGCCGCAGGGCTGGGAGCAGCCAGGAGCAGGGGAAGGAGGCCGCTGGGGAGCCTCAAGCAGAAGCCCTGGCTGGGGCACTGTGAGCCCTGGGACCTCTGTGTGAGAACAGTTCATCTGGCAAGACAGGCATCCAGTTCACAAAATGAGGCTCAGAAACAATCGTTCCTGTTCTCAGCACAAAAAAAAGTGGCTTTGTTTGACAAACCGGGCCCTCCTTCTCCTGCCTCAGCACCACACGGGGACAGCAGAGGCAGCCCCAGGTTTGTGTGGCGAGGCTGGGATGGCAAGATAAGCTAGGGAACAAATACAGTAGAGACTTCAGCCAGCCCCTTCCTAATTCTACGCAGATTATTTTGGGAAGCTTTTTCACATTATAACTCATATATTATATCTGTACCACAACTGAAGTGTGAAAATGCTAAATCAGAATTAATGCAATTTTAACTGCACCTTAGATAAGCTACTGAAAAATAAGATTAAATCATATATCCTTATGAAACTAAAAGAATCAGTGAAAGGTGGGAAAGAGGTCAGAGGCCACGCCGGGCCGAGTCCTGCAAAACCTTTGAACTGCAGACAAGATCCGATCTTTGCAGATGTCCTTCGAAAGGACGACTCTCGCCTGAGGCAGTGGCCGGGCTCTCCAGGCAGCCGCCGGTCACACCGGGTGACCGGGCGGCTGTTTGTGCTGCTCACGAAGGCCCCGGCACACTGCAGCCCACACACGGCCACCGAGGGTTAGACAACACAGCCAAACCAGGTGGCACGTTAAGGACAGAAAAAGATTTGATGCAGATGAAGGGAAGTGACAGGTTTCAAGAAATTCTTCCTTTCAAGAAACCCCGATAAATCTAAGCTTATTCAAACCATATGGAGCGAATGCAATCAGCCGACTCTCCGTACTGCACAGCCGCGACTCTTGTGCCAGCAAACCAGCTTCACCCTTGGTATTCTTCTCCTTTCCCACCGGCTTTGCTCGATCCAGAGAACAGCATGGTTAAAAAGACAAGAGAGGTAGATTACAGTCATGATTAAAAGCAGATTAGTCATCTAGGCTTCGATTTAAAAAACAGATTCCAGAAGATGCCAAGAGGTTGCTGCTTCCAAAACTAGCTTTTTCAAAAGTCTTCTCCCTCCAGAGCAAGTGTGAGTGCGTGTCCCTGAACAGAGCTCAGAAGAATTGCTACATTATTCTCCATCATGGGACACCGGTATTGCTGTTGAGCTGTAGTAGGCGACGTGAAAGGCAGACTGCAGGGTGGTGCTTGTGCTCTCAGATGTGTGGGAAGCTACTTCCGAAGGTATCTCTGGGCCAGGATAGCTGCATCCAAAGGGTTCATGGGCTGGGCATCATGGCCCAGGCGTCGCACTGGGGGGATGTTCCCAAATTGCCGCTTCTGTAGGAAGCTCTTGGCCTCATGCAAGGTGTTCTTCTCCTCAGCCAAGAGCAGCTGCTGCCTCATGTAGTTCTCGAACTCGTACTGCGAGCACTCCTCCGTCACCTTCACCTGCCAGAGAACCACCCCGTCAGAGCCACAGCAACAAGCAACGGTCCCACAACTCCTCTCCAACGGTCCTGAGCTACAATGGGATAACTAGAGTCTTAATGCAAGAACTGGACCTGCTGCCAGACATACAGGCAGTAGTCCCTACAAGTCATTAGTGCCACCAGGAACAGGTCTGGAAACCTCAGTGGCTCTGCCCTGATGCAGCTCATCCCAACCCTGCCAGATATTCAGAGGCTGCAGCTATCTGACCCCAGTTCTCACATCCCCCCAAGCCCAGCGGAGGGATTTCTGATGGCGACACTGACTGTGGCATCACAGGCAAAAGCTCCTACAAGGCTGTCCCCAGGCAGTGAGGTCACTGGCCACCACTTCCAACATAAAATATGCTGGCAAGAAAACAGGATGTTTGCTCCCATCGCAGAACTCACCAGGAAGCCTGAGCCAACACCGCTACCTCTTCCCGGCTCTCCCAGCGCGTGCGAGCTCGCAGCTGTGTGTGAGGGAGTGAGCACTGCTCGGAGAGGAGCAAGCTGCCCCTCAGCCAGCTCCGGGGCCGGCGAGCTCACTTCCAGGCAGCACGGCCAGCTGGATGTGACTCCTGGTCCCAGCAGCATGAGCCTTTCCTTCCGCTGCACAAGACAGCGATGGACTCGGTCGCCTTGTAGAGTGGCAGCCACAGCTGGGTCCTCACCGCCCTCCCCTCACCCCCTCGGGGGCCACAAGGGGCTGCCATCTCTTTCCATTACAGACAGACTTGGCACAGGAGCACGGAAAAGCAGTTCCATGGAAAGGAAAGTAGGAAAACCTACCTCTTGTGGGTTTTCAGGGTTGGCCACTTGGTCATCGATGTCTGGCACCACTTGCAAAGGGCCACTCAGTGAGGACATAGACTGCCTGGGGGAAGAACACAGCATCAGGGACCCGGAGCGCGGCCCCGGCTCGCCCACCCTCACCCAACACCCTGGCCAGGGCAATCCCGCCTGGCTGGCCATGGCTGGACACCTGAGTGTGGCAAAGCACTGGATGCCACACCAGCTACTGCTACTAAAGGACGCTATTCCAAATTCAACTTCCCTGGTATGAAATCATGTTATAATCCCTTTTTTCTTTTTTGTTTTTAAACAGGATGTGGAACTTTAACTTTTGCATAGCTAGGAGAGAAAACAGCCACAGCTCCAAAAATCACAGACTTCACTGCTGACTCAACAGGCAGCACAAGAGCTTCGCCCAGGCATGCTGTGCAGCACAGACAGAAGGTCTCGGGGCTGACAAGAGAGGGCTGCACTGAGCAAACACTGCCAGGATCCATTTCTGCTGGAGTGTGCTACTGGAATCTCATCCTAGTTGGTTCATGCCAGTCCTGGAGTCAGATTTACCCTCAAAAGGCATCCCCACTCTGCACGTGTAGTGTTCCCACCTGGGAATGGCATCTCCTGCTCTTCCCCTCTTGAGATCTCATGCCTGCTTTTACTTAATGGATAAAGCAGGGCTAATTACAAGCTTGCAGAAAGTGTCTGTACATGTAAGATATTCCTGACCATTAGACTTTCTTTAAAAATCAAATCTGGGGAGCACAAGGCAGACACAGCAGCAAAGGCCCTCCCGTACCCCAGTACTGTTTTGTAATGTTATTGCTTTACAGACTCCAACCTTGGTCCAATAACAAGCATTTGTACAGGCCACTCCGGCTGTATCCATCAGCAGACACCAGTGGTTGAGACACAGGATTTAAAGACTTTTTGCAGTTCTCTCAGATCACTCTCTGGTGTCCTGTTTGGCAGCAGTCTGCTGGCTGCAGCTGGAATAACACAGCCTGTGGCCAGAGATGCCATGTTCCTGTCTCTCTCCTCTTGCACATACCATGATGCTATGATGGAGCTGAGAGAATCCAGCACTTCAGAAGCTGTCAGACGCTGCTGCGGATCCAAGACCAGCAGTTTTCGGATCAAGCACACAGTGTTTTCTGAGACCCGTCCATCCCTGGGAGAGAGAACACGTAGTGAGCCCGAGTGCCTGAGGCGGGCAGAGGCAGCAGCAGGATGGACGTGCTGGGAGCACAGGTCAGGAACTAGAGGAGCCACCACTGCTCTGACTGAGACCCCAGAATTAACCAGGAGGTTGATTCCCTGTCCCTGCAGCATGGGGCCTTTCTCACCTTTGCACAAGATCTCCCAGCTCCGCTACTGCTTCCTTGATGTCTACTGCATACAGTCTTTGTTCTCATTACTGCTGCAACCCTCAGGGACTTTGAGTGAAACCCTTCCAGCTCCGGCTGTCCCAGTAAGGCCCAGAGCACCGCCCGCACAGGCACTAAGAGAAGGGCCTCCCCGGGACAGGCTGTACTCACTCAGGGATTGTGTATTCGGCAGCCTTGATTTTGCGGAAAAGCTCCTGAGGTATGCTGTCGTAGAAGGGGAACTGGCCATAGAGCATGGTGAAGAGCACCACACCCAACGCCCACATGTCACTGGGTTTTCCACGGTACGGCCGTCCTGCATGGAGCAAGGAGACACAAAAGCAACAGGCTTTACGACACTGCTCACCTCTGCGGCCCACCACCAGCAGTAAAGGCACTGAAGCAACCTCTGCATGTGATCCTTTTTTCTAAGCATTAATCAAAAATGCTGAAGACTTCCTATCGCAAGACACTAAGAACCTCTTTCAGAGGTGCATCCTTTGCGAATAAGCACATTGTTCATCTCCACCCAGGTGTCTTCCCTTTCCCACCCTGCTGAATAGTCTTGATGTGATCCGAGAGCATCAAGTAATCAGAACCACTGCGTACTGTGCTGGAGGTCACACTTCCCTCCCCTTTGCCATCCCTGCAGACTGTCGCCGCTGGAAGCCCCCGAGCCTCGCAAGCTCCACAGATGCACCTTGTTGCGAGTCCAGGTCAAAGGAGAAGAGAACTTAAGGGCCAGTGAACACAAGGCACAGGGAGGCAGGAAAGAAACCCTGAGAAGAGTAAGTGCTCCCCAGGTGAAGAGTGGCCCAAGATTAACGCCAGCCTCACCACCCTGGCTGCACCAGAGATTTGTGTGGAAGTGCAGACTAAGACTCTCCACACTCGGCTCAGATTGAGCCCATCAAGATGGGACTCTGCCTCCGGGACAGATCCAGCACACAGCCACTGGAGCCTGCTGGGAAGCTGTGGAGGGCACAGGACGGTGCCTCCCCTGCACAGAGGCATTCCCAAAAGCTGCTGCAGCCCCACCACGCCCTGCGAACCACTCAATGGAAATGCTGCTTCAAAGCCCCTTCAAATCGCACAATAAATCAGCAAACAGCAGCATGCATGAGGGCCAAATCATTAAACTCCAGTGCTGTACCACAGCACAGGACTGAGGGAATGACTTCCTCTGACTCACGTAGTGAGTCACTGCTGCAGCATTTGTTATTTGTACTAATTATTCTTTGCTTTATACGCTCAAAAAAAGGCACCTCTCCCTCCTCCTCCAGCTTTTCCTGCAGTGACATTTCAGCAGCCATAAAACACAAGCCATCTCTTAGCAGAAGACAGCTTCTTCTGAAGACCTAAAACAATGATTAATTCTTCAGGCGCTTTAGCTTCCTCTTGCAGAGGAGCATTAGCAATACAGACAGAGGGATGCTCAGAGTCTGAAGGTGGTGGTGAAGCCTGGAATGTCCTCAAGTAACTTTTCCCTCAATGCTTGGAGGGGAACTGCAGACTGAGCCATTTTGGAACAGCATTTTCAAGAGCACAGGATCAGGCTGCACAGACACCCCACGGGGAAGGGCTATTTGCAGAGACGTCAGAGCTGGAGTACAGTGCGATGGCACCAGAAGATCAGTCCAGGTGGTGCTACCCCAGATGCAGACCTGTAACTAAGGCTGCTCCTTGCAGGGTCTTGAACAGCCTCAGCTGTCAGAGAAGTCAGTAAAGACAGCCTGTTCAGTGCCTTGTGGTATATGGGCTACAGACAGGCCAGTCAATCCACCAAGAGAGCCGTCAGAAGAAATGTGGGTGCTTGCAGCCGAGCTATGCTGGCAGGGAAGGTAACAGGGCTGAAGTTCAGGACAGAATGGTGCCCCAGACGAGCAGGAAGGAGCAGCTCCATGCAGCCTTTACCAGACACCAGCCACTTGAGCTGCAACTGCTCCAAGCTCCAGCAGAGCAGTTGGCTCATATCATCCATCTGGTTACAGGGGCCTCAGGATATCCTGCAGAACAGGAAAGGCCTGCAAAAAACACACGTTCCACCTCCCCGCCTGCCTCTGCTCCCTTCCTGGCTTAGTCCTGCCTGGAAGGGAAGCAGCCTCAAACCTGCCTGGCAGATCACGTCGGAAGCGCTCAGCTACATTTAATGCTGCTGTCTGTAAACCTGACAACAAACTTACTGAGGGGATTCCACTGAGTCTGGAAATTTCAAGACTAGCTCCCTCTGAGGGCATTTCTGAAATACAATAGCTCGGGATACCATAAATGAGTAACTCAAATCTCCAGAGGTGTTTTCAGTATTCTAGATGTTATCCTCACATAAACTGGCAAGGATTCTGGCTTTCACACTGGCTATATGCACACCAGCGAGCGGTGCTGCCCAAAGCACTGCCGACTTTTCCAGAAAATAGTTGGTGCTGATGACCTACTGTCCACAGTTTTAGGCAGTTCCCATCATCCTAATGCTAGCTCGGCCCTGCGGATGGATAACCCTTAACAGGTGGGATGCATTAGGGGTGATCTTGGACTGCATCCTGCAGTTCAGCTCCATCCAAAGGGAATTTTATGCGTGCTCACAAGGAGTACTCTGCAACATGAGCTAATCATGATAACTGGAGTCTACATAGAGAGATGGTTCAGATGCACAGTCCCAGCTGTAAATGCACCCTTCAACACTAGCCAGCTCATCTGGATGAGAAGAAAAAAAACCTCAAAACGATGCCTCGGTCACTACACTGACAAACAGGACAACCACTGCCTGCTCAGCTATTCCCAGCACAAAAGCTAGTACGGTAGCAGACCTTGGAGCTCATGGAAGAGAAACCTCCTGAAGCAACTAAATAGACAGAAACGACATCTGTTTCTGAAAGTCCCATGCACTAGAAACAGTTAAAAGGTGGGAGGATGTTAGGGAAAGCTTAAGACTTCTGCTTAAGGCCTCTGCTGGAGACAAGGCATCGGCCAGACTGCTGGAGACAAGATATAGCCCGAACAGACCGCTTGTCTGGCCTGGTGTGATCATTCCTTTATTTTTAAGTAACTCCTCTCAGTTGGCGCAGAAGCTGCCCAAAGGGTCAACAGTTCCCTTCTGGAAGCAAGCAGCAGCTGCTGCAGCAACTGCTCCTCTTAGTGTACGGCCTGGAATAAACTGACATTGTGAGGGGATTTGGACCAATTGCCTCTTAGGCCTAGGGATTTACCTGCAGCTTAAGTGAAGCCTCAGGAACAAGATTCAGACATGAGAAACAGAACATCTTGTCTGCAGTCGGACTTATTTAGGAACAGGCAGGGAGCTTTTAATTGCTTTGAAGTTCAGACTAGCCTTAAGAAAAAAAGTTACACTCGCTCGTCCCCTCCATACTTCCCCCATTGGAAAAACAGAACAAGTCTCATAATTGGACCCTAATTAAGAGGCTCTCACAGAACGCAGGTTACATATGGGAACAGAACTAGTTGGTTTTCATTTATTGTCAAGAGCCATAAATAAACTAAACAAGTGTTAAATGTGGGGGCTGTGAACTCCCACTGAAGGCTGAAGGGGATTGCCTACCGCTAAGCACATCTGGGCTGATGTAGGCAGGGCTCCCTCGCTGGTCTTTCAGCAGGTCATCTTCACTCACAAGGTGCTTTCCAAGACAGAAGTTTGTTATGGTTATTCGATGAGTCCTGGGGAGAATCAGAAGGCATCAGTGAACAAAGACCTGCATGAGCCAAACAGCACAAACAGAGGAAGTTAACACCAAAACAGAGGTGTGTCTGTGGGGCTTTTTGGGAAGCTTGAAGTGCTGGGAAAAGACAAGCACAGCTGTAAGTTCAACTCCATCCCGACGGGGAGGGATTCCACACCCGCCAGCATGGCTTGCAAGACTCTTACGGTGGGAATAAGAGAGCCTCTTTTACAGCTATGGACAAAGTATACATCCAACCTGAGCAGCATGTGTAAGTGCGGCTGCAAGCACAGGGTGCTCATGTAACTTGCCCACCTTGCAGCCACACAGCCGCCTCTTGGCCAGCCTCCCAGGAGCAGACCGACAGCATCCTAGCCAGCAGCGCACACCAGGATCTGCACTTTCGTGCTTGCTGACCATTGTAGGGCATAAGTGTTAAGAAAGTAGAAGTTTATTTTAACAGCTGATTCTCCCCTATGCTTCCCAACTACCATTTCTAAAGGCATCTTCTCCACGCAATATTTTCTGGAAGCTGAGGGAAAATGCCCTACAGGAAGGGCTGCCCCATGCCTGCCCTCCGTGCACTGTGTGCTTACGTGTCTCACCAGCAGATGAGCTACAGGACCTTTGATCAGATTCAGTTTAACCACTTTTGCGTTACCCAACAGTCCCACAGCAAGAGTCTGGTGGCAGTTTTACCCGATCTGCAGGAACTATTCTTCACAGGAAAGTATGCGGAACAGAGAAAGTCTAATCAACATCCAAAAAACCTCCTACATTGAAGTACTTCAGAAAAGGTGAGAACTGCAGGTACACGCAATTTCTGTATGAAAGATACCTCTACTTCCCTATAGTATTGCCAGCTCCAATTAATGAATTTTTCCAGGGCAAGTGAGCTCATTACAATATTACTACCACATTTAATCTTCCATGTCACTCAGATAATTTGGATTTTAACATACAACTTAAAGGACTGAACAGAAAAACACTGTCTAGAAGACTTCTAAATTCTTGAATGGTATTACACAACTAGAGCCTAAGAGCATGAATTAAGTCAGTCAAAATAACCAAAAAATATTGCCAGCAAATCTAACAGACAAGTGAAATAAAACCAAGTGTGGGTTGGCAATGGAGGGTAGATTATTAAGAAAGACGGACTTGTGTTTAACAAGTGTTAGCTTCACCTGTCAAGAGACTTCCCTGGCTAAATAACAATCTGCACGATTTGTTAAAGATTTAAAAGACTAAGCGTTCTAAAGGACACTAAAAAGTTCAGGGTTGCTTGGTTTTATTTAGTCACTGAAATTTGATTTAATCTGTAATCATCCAACTACTGCACTGGCTAATTGGAAACCTTGCGAGGCTTTAACGTCTGCACATTGCAGGGGACAACGTCTGAGGGATCGTCATTAGCCCAGGGTGTAACATGCCTGATGAGGACTTTGCAGCGATACGTAGCTACCTTCAGTCCCCCACCAACAGAAAAGACCTGGCTCTTGTTCTGTGCACGGCTGGAACAGAACAAACATTTCTGATCAGCCCAAGTGACTGGTCTTCTCCATGGTGATCTATTCTTAATGCCTCACCCACCCTTTCATATGACTCACTGCTGTAGAGGCTACAGTTTTTCCCCACCAAAGCTGATGGTCTTGCTAGTAAAAAGCAAAAACATAGCATGTAAAAAATGACTTTGGCAAGTGTATTCACAAAGCTTCAAATACCTCCCCTTTCCTGCTAGTGGGGGCCCCTTGTGCAGCTCTATCAGTGGGATGCTCCACTGCATACTTTGCCCAGAAAAGAAGGGAAGCTCTGGGTGGATCCTTTAAAGCAGCAACTTCTGTCTGCCTCTTCCTAGCAAGAAGGAGAATCAAAGACGCAAGCAGAAGATAAGAGATTTATCTTAAAGCAGCTCTATAGAAACAACTTAAAACAATTTACAGGTGGCCCTGAAAACCACTAGCTGCTGTGTGGGCGGGGGGGAACCAAGAAGTTCAACCTCAGTAGGTAGAATCTGTTTGCTTTCAAATAGTATTAGGGAGGAGAAAAAAATCAAGCTGTGACCACAGTGAACCTGCATGCTTCATACCAGACTCTGGGAGCCTGCAGACCTAAAGCCTTCCAGTTTTTTATTCATTCCACAGAAAACCAGACTGTGTGAAAAGACAATGAATTCCACTTATTCTTAAAGTTAGTGCAAAATATTTAGCCAGTAATGTAATATTCAAGGACACAGCAGAGTGTCTGAACTGGTACTAGCTTGCCAACTAAATAACTACAGAACCCAAGACAACTAAAAAAAAACTCCAAGGAGCCACCAAGCCAAGCGCACGCTACCATCAGCTGCCTCTCACTCGTGCTGAATTCATGCCCCGCTGATGCTGTTCGCTCTGCGCCGGGAGGCCTGGTCCCTTTGGGTCTGCACAGCATCCA
Source organism: Fulmarus glacialis (assembly GCF_000690835.1). Lineage (NCBI taxonomy): Eukaryota > Metazoa > Chordata > Aves > Procellariiformes > Procellariidae > Fulmarus > Fulmarus glacialis. The sequence continues at coordinate 10,875 of NW_009208876.1, forward strand.
AGACATGTTGGACATCAGTGCATTATAAACCGAGGCTTGCATCAAACCAGCTAACAGGAACAAGGAAGCTATTTCAAGCACAAATACAGACTAGACAGAAGAACTTTTGTTTAGATAAGTAAATATTTTATTGCTAGCAAAAACACAGCAGTGCAACAGTCAAAGATTTAACACTGCTGTGACTATAGTACATACTGCAGTGTTGGGAATTCCTTTAGCACGATGGAAAGCAAATTATGTGAACAAAACCACTTACCAAATTTGAATTTATTTCTTTATATATATAAAATAAGCATTTCTCTTGCAGGTTTCTGAACTACTATAAAATTTAGTTTTCAGAAGTTAAAATCCAAAAAGAAGCGCTGATATGGGGTCACTAAGCTTGGTGGAAGAGTGAACTATCTAGGTTAAGCTCAATTCATTTTTGGAGATTAACTCATACAGCTTTGAACTGGATTTATATTTTTGCACAGATTGCTTCCATTTCCCTCACCCTTCTCACACGAGAGCACTCTCAGCAAGTGCTGCCTTCAATTGTGTTTCTAATAGAAATCTGCTTCAGGGAAGAAACATAAGACAACTGCCAGAACAGCAGCTCTCCAGCAGACTTACCTTTTGTTTAGCACCATGTTTCCTAGTTTCAAGTCTCTGTGCACAATATTTTTCTGTAAAATATATAATAGTATAAAATGAGCAAAAGCATATTTGTTATAGAAGTATAAATTCGATACTTGGACAAAAGCACTAAGTATCTTTTGAAATCATGTCATCATTCTCAGAAATAACCTAGATCAAGGTTTCAAGTCAGGTTGCATCCTGGGTACTTCGTGCACTTCATTTTCGATCCTGGTCAGAAGGACAGAACAAGCAAATTTGCTACTTTGAACACACAGACAGACTTGACTGAAACTAAGAGGCCTGACACTTAAGCATCCAGGCTCAGTAAGACCAATGTGATGAGCATTTCCTCAGAAGATACATGCTTTGTTGCTCTCTTAGGAAGGATGGGTGTCCCTTGTCACAGGATAAGAAGTCAAACATCGGTAGAATCTATTTTTGTTAGAATAATTTCTAGTTCATTGATCTCAAACCTGTAGCTCGAGGTTCTGATCTCAGAAATCAATTCTTACATTGTGATTTATTTTGCTTCGAAAGGAAATAGCTTGAAGTGTTTCCTGCATTTGATTAGCCTCTGCTCTCCTCTTCAACCACCCCTTTCTGAGGTTAGTAACACTGTAGTTCACCTGATCTACATTTAGTCCAGCTGGCCCCTCTCCACAGTCAACAAATGCTACATTATCATTGAGAAACTTGAGCAGAGGGGAGGGGAAGGGAATGCTCTTTTATGGCTTGGGGCATGAGGTCTTACACAGAACACTGTTACAGGGAAACAGCTGAAACATCCATGCTCTGCAACCTTGCCACTGCCTGCACAAGGAAGTTTTAAAACATTATTATACTAATGTGGGAAAACAGTCTTCCAGCACTGAAAGGGATAACAAAGATCTTACCTTATGTAATGCTTCTACCACTCGTACCACATCATAAAATATCACTACCGTCTCCCGCTCACTGAGTCTCTTCTCTTTAATGACATAATGCTGCAGATTGATCAGATCTGCTGTTTTGTCACTGAAATCATGAGCACAGAGACAGTCTAACACAAGACAAATGCGCTTCTTCATTTTTCTGACCATTCTATTGGCTTCTAGATCTTCTATAATTTCACAAGCTCGGTCCTACAGGGAGGCAAACAAATGAGCAATAGTTCAGGGAAGCTATCTGGGCATATGTACTTACATACAGAGCACTAGAGAATAAATAACTACATGGTGATCTCAAAATAAGCAAATGCAATCATAGTGCTTGATCTTTGCCCCGAGTTGGGATTTCAAAAAGAAGATACATGATCTCAACTTAAAGAAGCCAGAGAAAGTCTATGCTGTTTGACTATATGCGTATGTCAGCACTGATACTATTTACATACACACAGACACCTTTAGATAAAACCTAGAAAAACTCTACAGTAGTACAGACTCTGAATATTAGGGATCCAACATATTATTAATGAGAAGAACAGAAGTCTTAAGACACAATTAGCAGTTCTTCCATAACATTAAACAGGACACAGCTGAGTTGGACATTTAGCTTATTTAAGATATAGTACAGATGGCCTCAAGTGAAAAGTCTGTTGACAAAATTTAACCAGCGAGCAAGGCAATACCAACATCCAAATCAGTAATTTTTATCAGCCCATCACATCCATAAACAGCTGTGAAGGTGTTAACAGCAGCGCAATTCACTCATGCGAGACATTGATCAGCACATTGACTAGTTTAACTTGCTGAAACAGTTTCTCGACAATTTGGCTCCTCTTACAAGTCATCATAAAACAGTAGAGACTGGAAAGCATAAATTCAGTTCTAAAGGGTGCTCTATGGGCACAAATTAATTTGCCAGTGAAGCAGCTATTTTTCTACTTGAAGGGGACGCTACTGAGTGCCTGTCCCATCTTTGAACATTCTCACATTTCCCAAATCCCAAACCCCATTACATCCCACTTAACTCTCAAAAGCCCCTGCCACAGACTTGCTTGTTTGAAGCAGCAGCAGCGGTTAATCTGAGCAGTGTGCTGATAATTCTTTACACACAAGAACAGGGTCAGCACGAACTGTACATTAAACAAAAGCAGCTCGAGCCAATAGCAATTACTGGCATTCCTCCAACCTGGATGGTGACCAGCGGTACCTGAAAGAGCCCGTGATGATGAACCACTCCTTCCTGGTTGTGGAGCAGGGAAAGGAGAGAATACTCCGTGTGCAGCAGCATCTTGCCCTGTCGTTCCTCCTGGGTTTCTATTCCTTTATCACCCCTTTCTTCTAAGGTGAGAATCTTCAGGATACAGAAAAAACGTTTACAGCTCCCAGAAAAACCCAAATGCCCCCCAAACCTCTCTCACATTTTAGGTATTCACATGTGTTTAACAGCTGATGTAATTGCTCTGATGTTTGTATACTTGCCACAAACCTGTTTGAACTAACATCTGTGCAGAATGCATAGCATGAGGTTGATTAACACAGAAAAGTTGCTCAGGTGGCTTTCTGCAAATATCCTAGGCGATTTTTCCCACTGGATCCACCCCCATTTCAGGCACAGCTGAGCAGATCAGAGGGCTCCAGGAGAGCAGCACAGCAGCCACAGAGGCCTCGTCTTGGGGCTAATCTCAAGACCAGATCTACGCCTGGCAGAACTGCCTCGCCGAGGGGAAGTTCCAGCAACCATTTCCTACAGTGCACCGGTTCAGCCTACACCACACGCTACTACAAGCACTTCTGTCGCGAGAGCTAAAGTTAAAGAGCCCTGAAGATCTGGAAGCACTGTCATTTGCTTACCTTTAGCTGATAAAAGTCATCTGTCCCATCCTTTCTTGCCAAACACTGAACAATACTTGGCACAGGGGAGTTACCTAAACGTGGACCTAACAGCACAAAGCAAAAACAGACTTGTTTTCCTTCAAGCAGCAATGACTAATTCAGGGTTACATCAGTATGCAAGTGTCACGCAGTTTATATTAGTTTAAACTAAGTTCCTTTTTTTTCAGGAGACTAAGTGCATTTCCACAAATTACAATCTAAAGAAAAAAAAAAAGGTATTGAATTCAAACCTTTTTTGAAAACGTTTCATTTGTTCACTGGAGAAACGTTTAACAAAAGCCCACACAGGGCACAGCTGTTTTCAGAAATTCAAATTTCTGCATGCCTGAACCATACGGCTTTTACATTTACTAGCAACACCCATGGCAACTGCTATTACCACACCTCTGAACCCAACTGCCACCTCTGGGACTGCTCAGGTACATAGATTAGTCCAAATTTCAAGTTAAGAACAGTCTCCACTCTTCAGTTGAAATCAATCAACTTCCAATTAATTATCCATTGGTTTCCACTGTGAAGTCCATCACAGTTTTGACAGTTTATATAACTAGTTCTGAACTAACAACTATTCTAGCAACTCTCAGAAGGTAGCGTAGCAGAGTGGTCTTGCTTTGGCACATACCGCTTATAATGACCACTAGTGCAGTATTAGGCTGCTTACATGCTGATTTGACAGCATATTCCAGGCAAGCAGGGTTGGACATCTCCCCGGAGCTCTAACCAAAAAGCCCCCTGAATGAATTTACTCTTTAACAAAGTTTAAGAATGTAGTTTAGGGGGAAAAAAAACAAAACAAAAAAACCACACAACAAAAAAAGCAAGGGCTCATATTTATCTTAAAAGCTGTGCCTGCCTTGCTGTATTAGCATTACAAATCTCCTTAGCTTTGTAAGGAGATACAGCAGAAGCTCCAAGGGCTGCTGCTCTGCTACATCAAGTGAATTGCACTCTGAGGTAAGATGCTAAATTACACATCTGCTTTGCCTCATTTCTTAGTGCCTTTTATTTTCAGTTTTGCAATCAGTAGCTACCTTGAAAACTGAAGAAGAAAACCCTCCCTGCTTACCTAGTATAAAAGGGCCTGCTCTCTTGGCATTATTTCCAGAAATCCCTGTACAAAGAGCTTTTGCCTTAGTGGATGTTTCCCCAGCTCCTCTGTCCGATGCTCGCCGCTTCATCCTTGGCTCTTGAAAGAGAAAGAAGATCACATTTAATGAGCAATTGAGTTAAATTCTTATACTATCCCTTATTTCATACTGGAAGGCTCTCACCTACTGATGCACTCATGTCTCTGCCTACTTACGTTTCTACAGAAAGGCTATGGCTCATTACTGATAGACCAGTTGTGGGTTGGAGGCTTAATGCATTTTTGAAGGTATAAATCAGCCTCATTATTCAAAGCAACATTTCCTAGAACAGTTGTTTGAGACACATAGTGGGAACAAGTCAAAATAATTAAAGCTTGTTTTACAGCAAAAACAAGTTTGCAAATTAACATATTCCAAAAAACTCCGAACGACAATGCCTAAGTTATCCTTTTGTATGGGCGTCTACTTCTGATTCAGCCTATGGACTGTTGTGGGTTCCTTCTAGGCATCGCAGCCAGCTCACCAAGTAACTCAGAAGGCTCAAGTCTGTTCCTCAAACAGCCAAGAATGCACAAAACTAACTGACCATAAAAATGAACAATATCTTTCACCTTTCCCAGCAAGGGCATAGAAGACTGAAACATGTTCATTATTGTGAGATTCAGTTAATTTAACAATTATTTTTTCAAAAATGTATTTTTAGTCTTAAAAGGAGTTCCCCCTCTCCCTCCTTGTACCTCTTTAGGCTCTAACTTTTTTATTATGTCTCCATCTATCTACACCCAATGCAGCTGGATTGAGTTGAACACCTGAAATTTTAAACCAACATATAAAACTCTACCATTTCAGGCTCCATGTGCAGGAAGTGACGCTTTGTTTAGAATTGACCCACTATTACCTGCCTTTAATGGATACTCCAATGAAAGGTGCCACTACATGTGCTCTCTTGCACTACCACTCCATGCAAAGAACCATTTAATCTATTAAATGTGAATCTCATGCTTTGCATCCAAGTATTTATTCAAGGTCCACACACCACTACAATTCAGCATAAACAACTAAAAGCTTGACTAACTCCTACTTATTCAGGTATTGCAGAAAATCTGATTTCCAACATGCATTTTCTGCTGCTCAGAAATCTAAAAAGAATTTGAGGCAGAACCAATACCTAAAGGGCCAAATAAATTCAAGTCTCTGCGACTAAAACACTTCTTCCCCAAAGGAAAGCCTTGTTCAGTTTAGCAGGAAAAGAACCCTTGTGATTGCTGTCAGGATAACCTTCACATGCTGCATGCTCACTGCAAGCATAAATCAGCTCCATCAAACTGAAGCTTTGTTTCCAAGATACCTCCTCTTCACCTTTATCTCTTGGAAAATAGTTTCAAAGACTCTCACAAATATTTAGACATTAAATGCTCGTACTCTAACATTTCAAAGATTTTTTTTTTTTTTTGGGGGGGGGGGAGCGGGTAGGGGAGAGGAGGAACTAAGCACAGATCCATTTTCTTACTCTGAGCAAGTCAAAACCAAGCCCCAGTAGTCTTCCCTAAGAGGTTATTACAGCAGACTGGGAAAATATTTTTGGGTTGTACTTATTTGTTTTAAAAAGGTCCCAGTGTTTCACCACGTAAGAGACTGATAAATCACCATACTTTGAATGAAGTTTACCCTCTGGCAGTCCCACCCTTTCTGTGGACACAAGTGTGATCTCATTGCATTAATTCATCTAGCAGTACTTGTCACCAAGATCAGAGATAGCAAGAGAGGTAAGGTGAGAAGTTTTGCAGCAGACTTTGTATCCCTGCACTACCAACTTCCACCAGCCGTTCAGATCTTCGACAGAAGTGTTACCAGGCCCAGCTAGTTGAACAGAACAAACTCCTGAGCCCCATATGCTCCTTGTTCTGTTCGTTCCGCATCTCTGACCTAATATTTGATTGTGCCTTACAAAATTCCCCACTCCTTGCAACATCATCATCCCTGCTGGAAATGTATGAGTAAGATTTCCACTGGAGAAACCCCACTGCACAGAAACTCTGAGATAATGACCGTTGTGCAATCCGAGCTGGATAGGAATCGCTGGTGCAAACGGCGTTATCGTAAACAAAATAATCTGAGGACTCACGTAGTTCAGCATCAACTGTATCTTTACTCTTCTTCCAAACTAGGTTTTCCAACGTCTCAGGAGACAGGAGTCATCACCTTGGAGAAGGCTGGATGGTCGAAAGGTCGAGGACTCTGTAATGCGAAACGAGATACACTTGATGCTGTGGTTCTGGATTATTCTTGATTACGATAACGTGGTATGCACCAAAACCTCTGCAGCTTGAAACATCTGTGTTTATTTTGGCTTAGAAAAGGCCTGAAGCTCCTGATATCACGCGAGAGAATAAAAAGGCTCTTGAAGTTCAGTTCCCAAAGAGTCACAGATGCATGGCCCTGCACAGCAAGACAAATACAAGCGTCAACGATCTCAAAAGGCATTTTGTGATGTGAGACAGACCTTCAGAGCAGAAACAAACATGTTCTCCATTTTAATCTCCACTACGTGGTACTAGCCTGCCTGTTTTTAACAGTATTTTAAATACGCCCAAGTTAGCAATAGTGCCACAACAGAATCTTTACCACTGGAAGCAATTTTTAATCACTGTAAGAGTTAATGCTTAAAGTTTGGACTTGAACAGAACAATTTCTGCAAAAGGCAAAGAAGAATACATTGAGTTTTATTCTTATCAAATCCCCACTGCAAGTTAATTCCTCTTTACAATTTATATTCAGCCTCTTAAAAAAAAATCAAACTAATTCAACTCAAATTCAGCACTGCTTAATAGTTCATCTGGTCCCATTTAAAAGCAGAAATTTAGGATTTAAATCAGACAGTCTAGAATTGAATCTATACCACCCCTACCAAATGCTTAAAGTTTAACCCTCTGATATTGCACGTTACACATTTGTTAATCCAAGCTGGTTTACTTTACCAGTATCCAGTTAGATCAACTTAAAAATGCAAAAGGAACATTTGGGATGCAGGAGCCAAAACACAATGCAGTATTATCACCTGGTCCTGGGGGATCTGCAAAGACTGCTGAAAATTTTTCTGAATTAAAGTACTGAAGCTATTAATACTTCAATAAACAACGTTCAGAGCCTGCTCTAGGCAGCAGGACGCCCCGGTCGGGCAGACCCGTGCCGATGGTGCGCAGGCAGCCCGCTCACCCGCGCACTGGCTAGCCAGCACTTTCGGTATGAGTCGTCTTGGCGCTGAGAGCGAGCGGAGGTGCCCCAGCCCTACCACTGCTTAAAGGACATCCAGTGACTTAAATATCACAGCTCCAGCCCAGAATACTTGTAAGAGCAAGCGAGAAAAACACCAACATAAATGGGTACTCAATTATTAAAGACTTTCCTGTGCCACTCTCGGCACTGTCTACCCAATCTCCCTGCTCCCTACTCAGTTCCTGCTGCTTGGGCTGCACTGCGAGGGTGGCAGAGCCCACCAAAAATCTCAGGGGCCCTCAGCAGCTCCCAGGGGGGGTTTGCCCATGAGCACTTCAGGTTCCTCTGAGACTCGAATGAAGGCTGGTCAGATGGAAAGAAGGTCCCAGAGCAAAAGGAAGAAAACCAGGAGCAGCTGCTGTGAAAAAGCAGGAGATTGTTCCCTTTTCTGCACATTGTGTAACCCTGATTAGAGCAAGGAAATTGGTCAAAAGGGCACAGACTTCCTTGTGTAAGCCTCCCGCAGAATGAGCGGCCATCCATTAAGCTTAGGGCAAAAATGGTATTTTGAGACAGGGTTTAAGGAAAATCTTAAAACAAGAACAGCAATGCAGGAGGCTCCCCCTCCCTGCTGAGCCAGCGAGTGTTTTCTACCTGCAGATTCATTTCACCTCGGCTCGAGCTGGGCTGATTCAAAGGTCTGATTTCAAGGGGCTTCACTACTAGAAGTACGCACACCATGAAGCTGGTATTGCTCGGACACCAACAGCTGAACTATATCCTGGAAGAACAAGCTTTAAATAAGTTTTAGACAAAAGCCATAATAAACTGGACAGCTTAAAATGACTGCAGCTGTAAGCAGAAACATGAGGCCATAGCAGCCCTTAGCGCTCAGACCCAGAGCGGGACCCATTGCAAGACGGGGGTCCCGTCCCAGGAGCAGCGTGTGCGGAAGCCATCTGCCATCCCGCCCACGGGCCCCGGAGCATCCCTGGCCTCGCTGCAGGCACCGCCAGCCCTCGGACACGTGCAGCTCGGCTGGAAGGACGCTGGCAGCATCACTGCTCCTCCGCCTAACACATTCAAACAGCAAACAAGCTGCTGCTTCGTGTCCTGCCGCTAGCGCCGCCGGAGCAGCCGAGCCTTCCCAGGACAGGCTCGCTCAGAGCACACAAGAGGGAATTACTGCATCGCACAAGGATTTCCTCCTCACACACAATGAGCAGAGGACAAATAAGCAGTAAGTGGAGTCCCACACATGAACTGGTTACACTGCAGCACAGCTGAGATTTAAAATAGCCCGAAGTTGAGAATTTAGAACATTTCCACGAGAGGTGGCAAGCCTTGTAAGGGCGAAGAGCATCCCCCCAACCCCTGCCACCACGCCTCTGTCTACAGGCAGCCACACAGACAGCCGGGGACTTTCCAATTCTTAAGACTGAAAAAAAAAAATTATTTTAACATCAGCAGGGTCAGTCTCAAGAGAGAGCATCCAACATTTCTGCAAAGAACCAGAACACACACATTTATCCCTTAAAACACTCCATCCTAGGGACAAGACCATTAGATACTGATGTGGTAGGTGCACCGCTCCCTCCCCCAAAAACCAAACTGTGCAAACTGAATCAAACCACCCCCACTCCCTGTCCCACCATCTGTAACAGAAATGGTCTGTCTCACAAAGACAATGAAGTTACAAGTCTAGCACAAAAATTCATCACTTCAATTTTAATGTGATGCATTCAATATATCAAATCTCTTACTGGAGAAGTGTCTAAATCTTCTTACTGTGCTAGCTATGACTTTAATAGAATTATTAATCAAATAATTTGGAGACCTAGATGTAACATCTTTTAATTACGTAGCTTAAGGAAATTGTCTAATTCCCAAATTACTGCATGATGTTCCAGTGCCCAGCATAACAACAAAGAAAAACAAGAGAGGAGGAAACTGACCTTTTCATCTCAGATTAAAGAACAAGCAGGTCCTGCAGTCCAGCCGCAGCTAATAGCTGGAGCAGGAAAAAAAAGTACCTTTGGGGCGTTAACAGGATTACTCAGCAGCACAGAAACTAGTTAAGACACTGGAGCAGCTGATACAACCTCCACAATGCTTTCTGTTGTTTTATCTTGCAACAAGGGGACAAAAGGAGTTAGTTGGTATTTACATTTTCTAGTGTGATGACTGGCAAGCCCAAAGGTGTTATACCCCACTGCTCTAAGCGAGCTCTCTGCAAGTAAGGCAATGGGATGAGCTGGCAGCTGGGAACCAGCAGCAGATGACGGAGCCCACCAGCGTCTGCTGGAAGTTCAGGGCTATCGAGGACAAGCTCCTTCAGCAAGGAGCTCATACCGTTAAAGGAACCCTGCCCCGGGAGCCCAGGAGGCACAGGAGCAGCTCCCGGCCAGCCGAAGGAGCTGAGCTGCAGCTGCTCCTGCTCACCCCGCCACCAGCACCCCGGCACCTGAAACCTGCCTGTCGCTCCTGACCTGGAAACGCTGCAGGTGGAAAGACGACAGGGCTGCGCGGGAGTCGCAGGCAGGGCTGCCAGGCTGCCGACTCGGGCGTGCGCACAGGACAAATGAATCACCTCTCCCCACGGGCTTCGTCACCGGGCTCAACACCTCTGCGGAGGAGAGGCGGCACCGCAGCCGGGCCTGCCAGGCGCTCAGCCGCTCAGGGAAGTACGGTATTGCTCTGTACTCGTGAATTATCCATCTCCCACCCCAGACGGGAGACGATCTGACACCCAATGCAGCAGCATTTCTGCCCAGCTTTCTCTTCTGGGAGCCAAACGCTGCAGCACTTGCTACAAGGCTGGAGACCCGGTCCAAGGGTTTTTGACCTGCTCGCCCTGTCCACTCTCCTCTCAGCCAGCGCAGGCTTTTGCAAAAATGAAGCTAAAAAAATTGATTCAATTGAGCAGTATCAGGCTGCACCTTTTACCACCTAAATAACACACTGTGCAGTATTTATCAGTGATGATTAATCAAAGTTCACATTTAAGCCTGGCTCATGGCAAATTCCAGCTCACAAGAAGCTATGTTGGACATGACCTAAAAACCTACATGAATGCTAACACCGAATGAGTAAAACCTCGAGTATGGTCTGGCTTCCCGGCACGGGAACAAGCAGGTTGGTATCGCTGCGAGAAGCAGCAATCCCGGAGCGTTGCCACACGCCTTCCCCAGGCAAACCCAGCTAGGGACAGCTCAGACCCGAGTCATCAGCGCTCCCAGGGACAGAGGCTCGATTCCCATTGGAAAAGCTTCGCTAAGAACAGGCGGAGTTCAGATCAGCCAGGCCTGTGGAGGAGTCACTGGCTGGGGGATTACAGGGAAGTTTGCAGGCAGATCCCAAGCAAAGCAGGCGTGCGGGAAGGAGGAGCTGCTGCAGCTGGGCGCAGGGGCAGCTGGGGTGGGCTCCCCTCCCTCTGCAAAGCACTGTGGTAGATTCACTATACAGGAACATTAACTTTACGATAAGGCTTTGGAAGTTTAACCGTTCTGTAAGAGAAGTTATTAAAAAAAAAAAAAGGCCATCAGATGACTCAGAGCCACCAGTGCAACCCATGTACCGCTGTGCGAGCCCTTCCGGGAAGGGAAGCCTTCTCCAGAAACAGAGGAGCCCTGACTCAGAGACTTCTTGGAAACGTGCGGAGACTCATTCAAGCGTCTTCCCTAAGCGAGAAGTTCGCTCAAAACCAGACGCAGAGTTTCTCTGACGAAAGGAGAAGGAAGAATCCTGAGGCGCTGGCACAGCACAAGGGGCTGGGGCACCCCCATGCTGTTGGAAGGCACTTGGTAAAGTACGAACGCGCCGAGCGAGCCGTGTTTCCCAAGCTGGGAGACACGAACACCTCTGGCAGCCCCTGCTGAGCCGACCCACTAGAAAACCTCCTTCCTCAGCCCAGCTTGCCTATTAGTTTAATCCTGGGTAAGTGAGCAAAGCACAGCCAGCACTTGAGAGGCCGCAGTGCTAAAAGTGACCCCAGTACACCTTGCCTACATCTCACATCTAGCTGTGGCCAATCTCCAACTTCTCAGGGACAAAAAAGGCTTCCACAGGCCAAATCATACATCAGGGAAAGCAAATTCCTTCCTGGCCCCCCCAGGCAGCCGGGGAAACTCTGAAGCACAGGATTCCAGCAACGTAATTACAGTGCAAGCAAGCAACAAGCTGGGCTTTCTTTAAACCCTTCTGATGCATCAACACATGAGATAGCCAAGGACTCATCTCTGGGAGTTCCCTGTTTGGTTACATAAACATCAACTTCAGCTTAACCCTTTCACGCTGAAGCACAGGCCACATCCACCAGGAAAAATCCCCGTTCCAGCCCAACATCCTCCCAGCAGGGGCACCTACAGCAGGGCACAGCGCAGGAGAAGAGCCTGGAAATCCAACTGCAGCACTGACAGCACCTGAGACTGCATCGCTCTCCCAGCATAGAGCCCAGTGCACGAGTTCCGAACCCTGGGCTGCTCCTGTGAAGTCAGGCAGTCATTACCTTTAAAGTCACCATCAGGTGAGATGTATATTGTATTACGAGATTTTATTTTTTGTTTATAGCTTATGTTACTACGTACACTTAATATTCCATAAATCCACTGCAGCAGGACTTTCCTCATGCACACGAAGATTATTGCATGACTCACACACGTGCTGCCACTTTCTTTACAGTGAGGTGTGGTTGCTGTTTTTAACGATAATCTACTCATCTAGCCCTAACTAGATAGAAAGAAATATATTTGTTATCTACATATGCTGCCATGCTACTGTTACTATCATTTGTAGCATGAAAGCACACTGACAGACACCGTAAGTTCACAAACATGTACCCGACTAAGAAAAAAAGACTGTTTCACATAGAAAATTACAATGGGCACGGAGCCTCCTCCAGTCTAGCAAGAGCTCCCAGCTGGAGAGCTCCCAGGCACGAGCGAGGCGCACACTGTACAAATCCAGAGCACTGCCGAGTCTCTGCAGACAGATAACACATCCCTTATTTAGGCTAAGCACAGTGGGCAGTTCAGGCAAAATCAATAGGGTTGTCCTTAATCAAACAGCAGCTAAGTGCCTACACGGCTTCCCTCTGTGTGGTTTCAAAAGGAGATGATTCTGTAATATCCTGAGGATAAAAAGCAGCTGAACATGGGGGTGCTTTTAAGTAATGCGATTATGTGACCAAGCCATCAGCGTGGATGCCACAGAGAAACAATAAAAGGATGTAGCACAAACACTCCAGCATTGGGGAAACACATCCTGCACCCCAACCGCCACCGGCCCAGGGCCGTTTGCCAGCAGGTAAGCCTTACTCTGCCCCGTCCCTCAAGTTACACCCCACCTGGGCCGCAGGCACCCTGCCAACCCAACCACCTTCCACCTGCACCCGACCCGTGTCCCTTCTGCCCCAAAGGGAGCCTGCTGTCCCGCAGCAGGCGGGCGGCAGAGGTGCGGCAGCTCAGCCCCACCACACTGGGCAGTGGCCTCTGCTCCGACTTCTCTACTCCCTCCGGACACAGGATTACAGCCCAAGACTAGAGCCTAAGATGCCTAGCACACCTATACATAGCAGTATATGTTAAGCCTACACATTAAGACTCTAAACTAGCAAATAACTGAATCATCAACACCAGTGAGCACAGCCACGGCAGCAGGAGGGAGCAGCCGGCCAGGAACAAGACAAGCCCCAAAGCCCTCGTGTCAGAGAGAGGAGCAGCACAGCAAAGACGCCGTGCCATGGGCTCCCTCCAACAGCAGTGCAAGACCTTTAACTAACGCTCTCACGTATTGCAGCAGTGAAGCTCCCAAAGGCCACAGCCAAAGCCAACAGGTAACAGAAACAGGCTCTGAACGCAGGAAATCCCAAAGCATGCCTCCTTATCTTCTTCAGGTGAGCTCGCACAGGGAGGACAGGACCGGTTCCTGTAGCTAGCTCCAGCTGCAATACTTCATGGCCTTACTCATTCTTACTTAGAGGTACAACCTTCAGCTACTCACTGCTGAGACACACGAGACTCCTCCTCAGAACAAAGGTCCGAAACTACTAAATTAAGAAACTCCTGCCCAGACTGAAAGCGAAATCAGCACCAAACACAATCTGTTTGCTCCCTCAGCAAGCCCTGAACCTGCCAGTGCGCTGCAAAAATAGCTACGCTGCCAACAAAGCCCAACCCCCCCCAATGCTGTTACAGGGAAGAAAATTACGAAAGAGTTAGTTACGAAGTGGTATTTTCTAATCCAGCCCCGCACACACGCCCCCCTACACAAGATCCCACCCTTGGCTGGTGAGCGGCCTGCGGCCGGGGCACCAGCAGCACACAGACCGGCCGGGGCGC
>NW_009208877.1:0-7660 GCF_000690835.1 Fulmarus glacialis
CCCAGCCGAAACCAGGACATGTTGCTTCTGCTTGTCCATTCAGCATAGGTAGAGAGCAGATAGCTCCAAGTAGCTTGGTACTTTGATACTCAGCTGGCAGTAGCAGAGCTACCCTTTCAAAAATCATTCACATGAGTCAGTGCAGAAGGGTAGGAGCACCTGACAGCCTGGAGGCTGGAAGTTTTCAGGATGTGTACTATGAACCAGAGTGGGGAATACAGCTGCTGTGGGTTAGCCCCAGTAGACAGCTCAGCCCCACAGAGCCGATCACTTACTCCCCCATAGCGGGATGGGGCAGAGAATTGGAAGGGTAGAAGTGAGAAAACTCATGGGTTGAGATAAGGACAGTTTAATAGGAAAAGCAAAAGCTGTGCGCACAAGCAAAGCAAAACAAGGAATTCATTCACTACTTCCCATTGGCAGGCAGGTATTCAGCCTTCTCCAAGAAAGCAGGGGCTTCATCACGCGTAGCGGTTAATTGGGAAGACAAACATCATCACTCCAAATGTCCCCCTTTCTTCCTCTTCCCCCCAGCTATTATTGCTGAGTGTGATGTCATAGGTTATGGGATATCCATTTGTCAGATGGGTCAGCTGTCCTGGCTGTGTCCCCTCCCAGCTTCTTATGCACCCCCAGCCTACTTGCTGTCAGGGCAGTGTGAGAAGCAGAAAAGGCCTTGATTCTCTGTAAGCACCTTGAAATATGCCTGTGTTATCAACACTGTTTCCAGCACAAATCCAAACCAGCACCATACTAGCTACTATGAGGAAAATTAACTATCCCAGTCAAAACCAGCACAATAGGTCATGGTAAGGAAATATAAAATGCTAGATGACGGGAAACTGGTCTGATGAAGAATAAGGTTGGAAGTGGAAAGGAGTTCAAGGTAACGTTCAAGACTGCGAGGGAAGTTTCGTCTCAAACTGGAAAAATGGAAGGCTACAGCCATTGAAGCTGAGGCTGCTTCTGAGTAGTATATAAAGTGTGGCATTTGAAATGTCTATATTTTAATTGCAGATTTAAGATTTTTTTTTCCTTAGGTAACAATGAATGAAAGTAATACCTTTATGGTTTCTAGTTCTATTGATGATGAAAGATCCTTGAAATATCAAATATTTGTTTTATGAAAAAGATGACATATATTATAGATTATTTTTTAGTTTTATTTCTTGATAATGTAAGATGATGTATTATTCAGTAGGAACTTAACACTATTAAAGTTAAGGAAAACAATTATCTGCTTCATCTTACAATATATTGCCTGCTTGTGGAATTGAAATAAAATAACCATGATTAGACTGTAACAAATTCTTTTTTAAAACTTCTTGCATTTTTGATACAGCACAATTTATTTTCTTGTTTATCAACACATGGACCATCATTTCCTTTTCTGAACTCCTATGCTATACATCTAATTCAACAGAATTTCCACAGATAGGCTTTATGTTCTGTCAGACTATGGATTTTAAAAACCATCTTTTTCTTTTTCTTAGACTTTGAATACTTAACATAATTAAATTCTTTAATACTTCAGAATTGACTTTTAAAACTTGCTGTTTTGTAGCCTAACATCCCTTAAGTGTAATGTCATGATTACAACCTCTGTGTTTTTGAATTGAATTGTCAGAACATGCTAATTTTAGACACACAGTTATTTCAGTGTTGCTTCCACATGGAAATCTGGGTTCTCCCAAATGACTTCTGCCAACCTTAGCTAACTATGTTTCAATGTTATTTTAATGAAGAGAGAGACCTTTAATTGAGCATCTGGTTCCCCAAATGTGTCTGATTTACACAAAATGGTGTAATATTTTGCGTGTTTTTGAAGACTCTGTACTTCAATCAGGCATTTGTAAGAGAGGCTGTAGAAAATGCAGACTGTTTGAACAATCTGCATATATTTTATGACACAAATTCATCCTAATAGCATTGAATTTCTTGTAGTTTCATGCTATTTAGACAAGCCAATCCAAAAAACAAACTGATCAGTTACCTTCTCTATGCAGGAATTTATCCCAGGTCAGGTTTGCAATATGTTTTAGGGTCTCAAAAAAAACCCCAAAACCAAAATAGAAAACTGTACCAAGAGTGGAATTTTCCTTAAGATAGAATAACTTATATGATTTCATGGTATTGTAACAGACTAGTAGATGATCAAAAATATTGGACTTGCAAACCTTTTTATTTGTTTATTTGTTATTTGCATCAGAGGGTAACATAATGTCATTATTTGCCCACTGCCTGGCTATAAAGAATAAGAGCAAGCTGACTGGAAGCCCATCAAAAAGTGATGATTCATAGACATATTTAAATCATCTTATGTCTATGAATTTTCAGACTACTTAGATACGACTTCTATAGTTTATACACGTGTGACTTTCATACTGAATGCCTGTAAGTTGCTTTTCATGGTATTATAATAGCATTGCTGTAGCTTTCATCTAAAGACATAAACCAGGTGAAGTTTGCACAGAGAGGCAATAGCTTTATTAGACCAATTCAATTTAACAAACAAAGAAATGAGGTTTTGAATAAATAAACCTTTTCTTATATATGAAACAGAAGGGTCTGCTTTCAAAATTAAATATATGTACTGCCAATAATAGTTTGTTTAGCTTGGTTATTTGACTCTGTAAGTATAGATTAGAAAAACTGGGCAAAAAATCTGTGGAGCAAAGGAGAGGTTACCAAGTATAAAGATAATTAATTCCTTAAAGATGGCGGGGGTGGAAATCTTTTCCTGTGAAGCATGAAATGACTAAAGGTTTTGGTGAAGTACACTATTTCTGAAGTATACAATTATATAATTCTAGGATTTTGATATGTTGGTCATGGATACATTTATTGTGGTGTCAAGAAGATAGCTCAATTGTGTGCATTTTCATCTCTGGGAAGTTAATCTTTGTTAAGACTGCTTAAAGCTAGAACAACTGGGGAAGAGGAGATCTGAAGAGACAAAGGTATGGGCATGGTCATTTTCCACTATGGATTGTCATTATTTAATGATTTTCCTTTTAGGTTTCAAGCTAAGAAGATATGCAATAATCAGTATTATATAATCATAGGAGGTTCTTTTTTGTACCATAGTGAATTTGTCCGCAGTATTTTGGGGTTTCTTTTAAGATGCATGTTGTTTTCTTACTTGCATTTTTTTTTTTGCATAGACTAGACTGTCTGAAAACTATTGTGCCCTTTGGGTTATAGACAAATTCAATTTGGCAATGGGACTAAAAGGATGACATATTTGGCTGATACTTACTTCATTATGAGCCCAATAGTGTTTTTGTCTGTTTAAGAATGTTAAAAGGACATACATTTTCTCAGTATCTTTTCTAGGATGTTTTCATATAGCTAAATGATAGATTAGGTATTTTGAATTGTTCCCACAAATTTCTTTCTTTGTTTTCATGAGGCTTTATTCTGACTAAACACTGCTTATTTGTCTACACTTATCTACTTATCTACTAATACATATATATATACACTTGGTTGTTATTTGGATGAAGTCAAGTTTAAGATCATTCTTGAATGTATATGAAAAGTTAACTAATGTATATGAAAAGTTAACTAATCTTCATGGAATGACATGAAACATGAAATAATGTGATAATTGCCAAAGGATTTTGGAAAAACTAATAAAAATAGGTTTTTTGTCATTATGTATAAAACAAAGGTGTAACAGAGTTAAGAAAAATGAGTAAGCAAACAAATCTGAAAATGGAAATTAAGCCATTTTAAGACTTAAAAACAATTAAATTCCTTTAAGAGAAGTCAACATTTAAGACAGGTAAGGGTTGTTGCTGGGGTTTTTAGTTGGGGTTTTTTTGTTGTTTTTTTTTTTTTTTTAATTTGAAAACTCAATACATGCTTAGAAATTTGGGATATATAATGAATATAAACATAAAAATATAACTACATTTTCATGTGTCCAATAGGTACGTTCTTTAATGTGTCTGTGTGTACATTTTCTATAACAAATAATGCATTGTGCATACTACAAAGCAGACATATAAAAAGGAACTTCTGTACATGTGCTGGAAGTAAAAGCAAGACAATGTTCCATTGCAGAAACAGAACTAAAATAAATGAATCATATATAAAATCATTAATGAGCGAGTATGTGACATGATATAAATAACTGTTCTGATAGGGGTCATTGGTTTTATAGAGCAGTATGTCTGCTGTGCAATTGTGCAAATGGAGTGATTATGAACAAACTTAAACTTTAGGGATTCTTACAAACTGTGCAAAATATTTTATTTCTGAGTTTGTACATACTCCGAGGAAAGTGCTTTAATTCAAAAATTGGAAAACCCCAAACCCCATGAATTTTAAAGCCATAAACTATTGCTGTTTGTCCTGGTTTCAGCTGGGATAGAGTTAATTTTCTTTCTAGTAGCTGGTATAGTGCTGTGTTTTGGATTTTGGATGAGAATAATGTTGATAACACACTGATGTTTTAGTTATTGCTGAGCAGTGCTTACACAGAGCTAAGGGCTTTTCCTACTTCTCACACCACTCCACCAGCCAGTAGTCTGGGGGTGCACAAGAAGTTGGGAGGGGACACAGCTGGGACAGCTGACCACAACTGACCAAAGGGATATTCCATACCATATGACATCATGCTCAGGATATAAACTAGGGGAAAAGCTGGCTGGGGGTCCACTGCTCAGGAACTGGCTGGGCATTGGTCAGTGGGTGGTGAGCAATTGCATTGTTCATCACTTGTTTTGTATATCCTTTTATCATTATTATTATTTTCCCTTTCTTTTCTGTTCTATTAAATTGTCTTTATCTCAACCAACAAGTTTTACCTTCTTTTTCTGATTCTCTCCCCCATCCCACCAGGGGGGAGTGAGCGAATGGCTGTGTGGTGTTTAGCTGCCTGCCGGGTTAAACCACAGCACTGCTATATCTTACACATTCATAGAAAGATTAAAGAATGTGAAATACTCATGTGGAGAATAGAAACAGGTGCACATATATTTTAAATACAACAATTAAATGATAGGCATCTATTTAACTGCAGGTGACATGCAGCAGAAGATAATGCATTATAATAACTTTCAATGCTATTGGTTTATCACTGTTTTGTATATGTTATAGCAAACGAGAAATTTCCAGGTGTGTAATCCCTAAGAAACAGTTTTGGCAAAATTCCAGGAAGTAAATTCAGCAAATTTTAGTGAGTTGTAAAACAGAAATCATTCTGTAACTAATTTGTAGTTAAGACTCTTTCAATGAAAAATATCTGTTTCTTCATTTAAAATGAAATTTCTATTGCAAAATCATTAAACAGGATTTCACAACTGTTTAGTGAAGGATTTTGACACTGTATAGACTATATCTTTTCAATGAAGGATTTTGTCATTGTAAAACTTCATTTCATCCAAAAAGCAACCAAATATTTATATACTAGCAGATATGTATAGACAAATAAACAGTGTTTAGTCAGAATAAAACCTCATGAAAAAGAAGAAAGAAATTTGTGGGAATAATTCAAACCAATAATACAGTTAAATTTATACAATTTTTTAAAAACTCTGTTCTTTTCATGTGATAGTTAGCACAGGATAGACCTGAAGAATTTAACCCCAGCGTATGAGTAATTTCCCATTACATTAGATGAACCTCTTAGACTAAAGCCTCTCTTTAAAATGTGTGCATTTATCCAAAGAAAATTTAACACTGAGTCCTAACACACTCTCCTAATTTTGACGTTTCACATTGATTTGTAAGATACTTTGTCCACTGCAGAGAAGATTAAATGAGTCACCTTTGAATCAACATGTTAGATCATGTGATACACGCTCATCTGCACACCCACAGAGGAGCTCAGAGAGACAACAGCAGGAGGGGGAACCCAAATAATACCCTGCCAGGGTACTCCCAGCTCCATCACTGTGGGAGTCCCAGCCAGCTCTGCACGTGAGAGAGCCTGCATGCCTCTAAGGGTGAGAGCACAGTGATGGCTCGCTATGAGGACCAATCATAGAATCATGGGGGACCAATAAGCCAGAGAGAGGAGCAGCATGAAGCTGTTGGTACTGTCTGTGTTCATGTGAGTGCTCTGAGTGTCTGCCTGTTATCTGTGTGGCTGACCATGTATGTATGTGGTGTATATGTGTGTTCTGTGTGCATGTGCCTGCTTCGGTCTTGCTGCTGGTTGGACCTGGGGACACGGAGCTCTGGCAGCCTCGTCTGTCTTGGGTACAACATATTTTACTCTAACAATATCCATCTGCTATTTGTATAAAATATCTTCTAACTTCCAGGTAATCCCTTATTTATGATGTATCATTGTAAAATTTACTTTAAAATGTTTTCAGTACATTTGAGGAATGACAGAAATTAATTTTAAATTTAAGATTACTCTCCAATAATTGAAAATACTTAATAAGTAACTGAGAAGAGGATTGAATTAAGTTATAAATGGAGCCACGCAAAGATGTATTTTGATTTGAAGAACTTTAGTATAATGCCCTCTCCCCAGTTTTATTTCATCTTGGTTTTATACTCTATGACTTTTTCTTTGAGCTTCAGGTTCAAATGAACTTCTTACTTCAAAGCAAGATTCAATCAATCCAACTGAGTTGCTTAAGCTTTCCTGTCAACACCAAGTGAAACTGCAAGCGGCTAGTTGATACAATTCCATAATAAACCCATTTTATTTCTTGAAAGCTTTGTGTGCATTTGGAAATCTGCTGAAGAGTTTCAAGTCTGCAGAAAAATCCCAAGTCCCAGAAAATTAGCCAAGTTATATTGTTTGTAGCAAATAGCACAAGATGCTGAAGATTGGTTAATGACTAAACTACTGGAAAAAAAAAAAAACCAAACCCAGAATAAAAGGAGCTCGGCATTGCAAATTAAGTAGCAAACAGCTCCTATGAAAAGTAAATTATTTTTCATCGAAGCTGTTTGCTACTTGCTTGTACAAGCATTTTTGTATATTTTTCAGCCACTTTTGAAGTTGATATTTCCTCCTGCTGCCATACTCAGTCTGATTTTGGAGAAAATCTGATTCCCCACCTTTCTTTACATTTAATGATCCCCTCCCACCCCTGCATTTTTTTTTTAATTATTTTGAATCAAGTGCAAAGTGACATTTTCGGCTTATATAAAAATATTTCTTTAAAATCTCTTACATTACTTTTTTAATAAGAATTATTTCTCTGTGTGCACAGTTCAGTTGTTTGAATATAATGCCAGTAATGAAATAATACCAGTTGCTTTTCCAAAATGAGTGTGAGGGATTACGTGTTTGCTTTGCTTATTGCTAGCTTTATGTTATTATTCTGCTTTTTCTAAAGGATGTAGCCGGGCACCAGGGAATGATGATCTCTTGTTTACTTGTCTTGACTGCCGTCTGTTGAATCAAGTAGAACTTGACAAAGAAGAGGGAAGTCAGCCTTTCTGTGGGATCAGCTAGGGTTGCTGAACTGGGGTGCAGGGAAGAGCATTCAAGAATGCAGAGGGAATAATAAAAAAGCGTAAGGAAGCCTTCAGCATATGGAGACTGGGAAATTGTGAAGAACAGGAACAGGCTGACATGAGATCGGATGGAAAGAAACCTTGTGGAATCCAAAAGAGAATGAAGATTTTGTTTCCAAAAATCACTGAGTTGTTGGAAAGAGAACAAGCATGCAAGGACAGTGTAGGG
>NW_009208877.1:7698-8107 GCF_000690835.1 Fulmarus glacialis
TGTAATTCTTCCCAGAAGTTGTGCTATTTCCCTTTTAAAATATATGTTCCAATATTCTACATAAGCCTATCTCTAGAATTTACAAGGTTCTTTGATATTTTTATGGGGCAAAGTAAGAAAAATCTAAAAATGAACTCAAAGCCTTGCATATGTCAATACTTCATTTCAATAACACAAGCAGATTTTTTGGTTCAAGACAGCTTAAGAATAGTTTAGCATTGTTAAAACAATGTCATCACTTGAGCACCTCATGGCAACACAGCAGTTTCAGCAAGGTAAAGGAATATTTGTCTGTAAGCTTAACAATCCTAATTCAACTTTTAGCTGAAATTGATGTGTACACTTTTAACACTTTCAGACAGGTTTTTTTTTCCTATACATAAAATAATTTATATTATTATTAATTACA
>NW_009208878.1:0-24029 GCF_000690835.1 Fulmarus glacialis
ACCCAAACTATTCTATGATTCTATGAATAAGCACATCAGAATTATCATAAATATTCCCCCTAAAGCTTTTTTACACAACTAAAACCAAGAATTCTGAAGTATGTGAAAAATATTTTATATTAAAATTATATTCTGGTAAAAATTTTGTTTTCATTAAATTCGGGCAGGTTTTTTTAGAATTGTTCTTGTATTTCTTCTGAGGTAGGGAATTTGAAAAAAGAAATTTAGCCTAATAGTACTTGATGTAGAACCTTTTCCAAGACAGCTAAGTCACTAAAAGAAAAAAACACAAAAAAATACATTTTTTCTTTTCTAATTAGAATCTATTTGTCAAAAGCCAAAAAAATTCTGAATCAACCATATTCAACATGACAGTAACAGTAAGGATTGTTCAAACATTTGAAGTTTGTTCCACTCTGATCCTTCTCTTCTCAAATTTAAATCATTATTCAACTGTATTTACAGTTGTCAAGTGACAGTTGATCCTTTGGCAAATTTATAAAATAGAATAGAGTACATACGGATAATAATGTCACATTGTATTTTCAGAGCAGTATAAAGCCAGGTCATTATATAAAAACCCAAATATAAATCCCTTCTTGCTTCACATTTGCCATAGTGGCTTTAAACAAAGAGAGAAAAAGTGGAAGTCCTAGATGCAGAAAAAGTATAATTAAAAGTAAACGTCTTGGCCTTTGGAAAGAATGAAGGGGCCTTAATAATTTGCCATTGCTAATTTTCTGAACTGCGACGTTCACAAAACAGTGCAGAGGGTAGTACATGGCAGCCACATGAAAGCATCACTTGCATCCACTTGCTTCTGGCTCAGTCATTTTTCAGGCTGGTACTTAAACATATCTAGAGCAGTTAGAAGTTTCTCTAGTCTGTGCTGACATGCATTAGGGTAAAGAATAAGAATATTCCCATCTTTAAGGGAATAAAAGAACACCTGCTCCATGATCCTGCTTTGGGGCAGAATAAAGGAAGTATTGCTACATGTGCCTTTTATAAACATTTACATTTATACACAAATACTCACCCAGCATTAAAGCCAGTCAATAACCATTTAGACACAACCACTAGAAACCTGACCAAATAATTCATTTCTCTATCTGCTTTTTATGATAGAGCTTTCATATTCCTCAGATCGTAGGGCCTGTTCTGGAAGCATCTTCGTTTTTCTTTCCTTTTTTTTTTTTTCTTTTTTTTTTTTTTTCTTCAGATAAGTCCCCTTTCTCTTTAATATCAATTGACCAGTAAATGATCTCATAATTTATCAGTCAATACATTACAGCAATGTACAGTAAAATGTACTTACAGTTTGTAAGGAAGCAAAATAAATTACCTGCTACTGATCTTAATCTTAGCCAACTTTTATTTTTAAATAATTTCAGAAAACACACATTGAAGTAAATGTTCTATTATGATAATTGAGTTTGTCTTTGAAATATAGCGTTCAGATAGCAGAGTTTTCTATAACAGCCATTTTGTAAGGTTCTTCCATCAGCATGTATGTTTAATTTACCCTCCAGCAGATGACCACTGTATTTAGTTTAATTTTAATTTCGATTAAGATGTCTATATTCATTTGATCAAATTTTGAAAGCAAATGTTCCTAAATAACTTCAGAGAACTCAGACACTTGTTCATTAATCAAACCCACAAATTATTCAGATTAGTTTGTACGTTTTTAAAGTTTTCAAAATTTAAGTTGATTCTAAGGAACAACCCAACAATTGCATAGTGTGGAGAGAATTTTCTTCCATGTGATTGGTACAACTGAAGAAAAGAGTTTACTAGTTACAAAAGCATGTTTATTGAAAGGTTAGTTATAATGCATACTTAAAATCTATAATGAAAAGAAAAAAACAGGTTAAGAAAAAGCTAATGTAAACTAAATTTTGGTCATCTTGTCTTAGTAGGTAAAGTTCTATTAGTTACGAATAATTCACTCATCAGGTTATGGTTCGGATGTGTGCTTTCAACGGCATTGTTCACAGGTGATGAACCTTCCACAGCCTTTAAAAAACTGTCCTTACATTGTTTTTGTATTTTCCTTCTTTCCTAGTATCTGAAGTTGCACAGTTCACTGCTCTGCAAAAGATATGCACTGAATGTTAAAACAAAAATGCATTATTCAAAGCGTAATACAAAACCTACCAGCCGGGCAGCTGCAGGTGAAATTGTTCCCGTCGTGTTTCTGTGCTACATCGGTGCAGGTTGCATTGTTCTGACAGGGCTGGCTCTGGCAAGCATCAAATTCTTCACATAAGGAACCCTGATACTCATCCTCGCAGTCGCAGAAAAAAGTTGCCTAAAAACAAACAGAATATGTACTTCACAAAGAATTTTCAAAGATTATGTTTTCATTGAATACTCTACTGAACAAGGATGTTTTTGATGTTTTCCTGTTCATAACAACAGTATCTGCCATAAATACATAAACTGCATAAAGTTACTCTTTATGCAAATACTAAAATACTAAACCTGCACCAATTCTTCAGCTAAAATTTTTAATAATGTCAGGGAATTTCATCTAGACAAGGAGGCTGGGATCAGATCCATAATGTCTAAATCACTATAATTTTTTTACTTCCATTCCAGAAATTACATTTATAGACTGGAATAACTGTCAGAATAAGTTATGTGCAGATTTACCACCACAAAATCCTACTACAAAGATGCACCCTTTATGTGAAGGGCAGGCCTGGGGTCCCAGAGGCTCACTTCAGTGGTACTTCAGTAGTGACACACCCCTTCAATTCTGTTAAAATAGGTCGTCTTCTGAACGCTTTTGTTACTTTCTCCAAACCTTGCTCCTTAATAAAAGATCAGGAACACTACACCTGTTAAAGATCTTAAATACCTATAGTAGGCATGACGTGGCACATTTTTGTTAGTAGTAAAATAATTAAGATTAGATTTTAAAAAAATTTTAGGTCACTAAGATTGCCAAGGAAGTCTCAAAGAATGGAAGCAAGGAAAGCTTTCTCATCTGTAGTTCACATTTAGATTAAATATCTTACTTTCTTTGTTCACTAAACACTAGATGGCAACATCACTCACTCTCATACATTTCAAAGCCAGATCACTAGGGATGGAACGCAGCTGTCCTATGCACAAACATCGTAATGCAAAGTACAGAATGTGCATGGAACTACAAACAAAGAGATGGGGTTAGTATTTTATCTTCTATTTTTTACTTGTGTTTGTTTCATATGAATAAACAGCTGTGACCTAAGTAGAAAAGAAAATAATCATCTTCATACAAATAAAACACTTTACTCAGTAAAACCCAGATTTCATTCTTCCCTAAAAACATTACACTGGTAGAGTTTAAACAAGGATTAATACTATATATCTCCAAAACTCAAAATGATGGGTATGTTATTTATCTGGAGTGCCAGAAGTCCCTGCTAAGTGTACGGTCTATACATGTTCTGATATTTGCCCAAGCCTCTTCACAAAACAGCTCTGAATATCTCACACATTAGCAGTGACAGGTTTCCAAACAAGGCTATAGTTCAACAGAAAGGAAAGACAGGCAAGCAAAACACAGTCAAAAATTATTATAATCACAGAGCACAGTAACTTACTTTGAAGATAATTCACATGAGCTACACAGGGAAGCGGCTAACAGAGTGAAACGTAATCACTTTTATTTAAGAACTAAGCAATTAACTAAATACACAGTAAGTATTTCCACATTTCCATATAGCATTGTTGGAAAACACATCAGCACAGGGATCACTTTGGTCCCTAAACACAACAGTGATCAGTGGTTCAAAGTTAGTGTTGTCCTCAACATCTCATATCATCTGAGTCATGCAGCACCATTGTGCATATATAGGATATATGCTCAGCTAATATTGATATCTCTCTAAGAGTATGATATAGGGATCAATTTACCATAAAGTGCAGTTAACAAAATGGGTTTTGAAAGCAGAAAAGAAACGCATTGTAACACTTCAAACTGAAATATCTAATGACAGATAACAGTTCTGAGATGCAGACAAGTTATTCCGTACAGAAGATTAGGTGTCATCATTTTTATTAGGCATGTCATCTTCACTTTTCCCAAATGATACTATTAATTTTTTTCCTGAATAGATGACATGTACTAGCATATTTGAGGAAAACTAAGTCAAGAAGAAACTACACCCTGCCGTAATGCTAGTATTAAAATCACTGTCTAAGAATTCCGAAACAATCTACTATCAATAGACAGTTCATCTGTGTATTTTACTTGATTATAGGAGTGCAAATCTATCCTATATCAATTTCAATGGCGATGAAATAAATTCTTTAAAATAATTTGCTATTACCCAATCCAATTGTCTGTAAGTATCATATTATAAATATAGATGGAATATAGTACTTTTTCCACTATTTTAAGTAAGTAATAACATGCTCATTAGATCCAACATTGCAGACTAGAGAGACCATAAAAGCTCACCTTTTTTCTTTTTTTTTTTTTTAAACTGTAGAAAAGAAGCTGTTAAGATGACCAGAACAAAATGAATGTCTACTCTTTCTCTTGCTGAGAAAGACTTTCAGTATTTGTTACAACTCACAGTGAGTTGCTATAATATTTGAGCAAAACATTACTGTATGATAATTACATGATTTGTATTTACGAGTATATTGTACTTAGGAAACTAAGTCCACATGCAGGAGAGCATGCCTTTGGGTATACATGAGGCTTTTTTATAATTAGCCTTTCTACAAATATAATCAAGTGGACTACTCCAAAGCTTCCAGCCCATATAGAAGACATGGAAATCATCACTATTCAGTTCAATACATTACTTCTCAGTGCAGGCAGAGGCCAGTTATTTTTGTGTAAATCTCAAGGGTTCTAATTCTAGCAATAAAATTTCATATTTACACAGTCAGCTCTTCCATATTTTACATGGGAGAGCCGAAGTTACGGAACAGAGCGATCTGTGAAAGAAATCATTTTATCCCCATATGTAAGCAAAATTGTGTCTCTCAAATCCAATGGATGGCCAAAGTTCACTTTAAAATCCTACATGGAATCAGAAATTCACACCAAACAAATCTCTCTCTTTGGGTTAATACCAAGATTTTTCTCTTCCATTCACAGCTAACTGGTTTGAGGACAACTTATTCTGGGGTAAAGCTGAGTATATAAATGTGAAAGTGGTATTTATATTGTGATGATGCCAAGACCAGTATGATCCTTCTGACACATTCCCACTTCCATTGTGGAAGAATGGCAAGCATGGCAAAAAAGCAGGGGTACAAAGCTCATGCAAAGGAAGAAAAAGGCATCACTTTGACTCATCACCTCACTTCACAGAACTTTGTTCGAAGTGGTGAATTTTATGTTCCTTTCAAAAGCAACAATAATTAAAAAAGAAACTCTGCCATTAAAAGCTTTCCATTTCATATCTACACTCTATAAAAAGCATCTAGCTGAGTAGAAGCTAAATTATATATCAGTGAGGAATGAGTAAAAACTGGCCAAGACTTCCAGGTTAGACCAGAATTCATTTGCTTAGTTTTATGCACTCCATAGGTAACAGTATGCCACTGCACTTATATCACTGCAGATTGTTAATTACATTTAACTTTCCCATGAAGCAGATGTGTTGCTACATTCTTTTACATTAAAATAGATTTGGAATAAAACTATAAAGTACATAAAAACACAAAGACAATCATTAATCTTCTTGGCACTGGAAGCAATGACTACAGCCAGCAGAGCTCTTTGCACAAAAGGCCTAATACCATGAATAAGCTTTCTTCTAAGAAGTTGCTTTGCATTCTGCAAGACTAGATTGTGCAAAACAGAATTAATTACAGATGAAAACAAACAGCAAATCACAAAGGGTATGTTGTAAACCTAAAGAAAATGAAAGTTTCAGTTCTGCAAAAAGAAGTGCAGAAGATACGTCCTGTGGGAAACCGACACAACGGTCGGTACATGTCAAGCATGTAATTTTGACGGTTGTTTGCTCCATCATCAGGGAAATCACCAAGACATTTTAGGGCCTATCTCACCTAATTGAGTTAAACAATGGCAAAAACACCCTGCTTAATGAAATATGCACCTTCTGTTTTTACCTATGTTGCTTATGCTGGGCCTGAATCAGATTCCTGGCTGAAGTTCTATTATGCAACTAATAGGTTAAAGCGTAAGGAAAACTGACAGATTTTAAAAAACGCTATGGACGAGCAGCCAACATGACATATTTATTCTCCCTGGAGTAGGAAGCTGGACATAAATATCTACATTTGGAAACACTGTACCTGAGGTTTTCGTGAGTTACCCCAGCCCAGCAGGCTACCTGGCATAGGTTTGATGGCACTCGAGAGGATCACTGGGGACATTTCTCATTTGTTCAAGTTCTAGAAAATTCAGGAGCAGTTTATGACAGTGAAAATAAAAGCAATTACATTTCTGAAGTTAAAATTTTATTTGAAGAAAAGAGTTATTGAGAATCCTGCTAATTCCAGTTCTCTGACTACCATGCATTCATAGATGCCTCTTCAGAAACAGACTTCAACATGATTTCTATGTCCCACAGCTTCAGCCACACAGGTGTCAGTCAACTACAGCCTAGTGCATGTTACATCAAAAACATTACCTTAATAAATTTTCCTGTTACTACTCTTAGGTTCAAAGAAAGAATAGGTGAAAAGATACGAACAATCCTAAATTTCTCTATTCATTTTCCAGGGAAAGCAACACACTACATGTGCATGAGAGGGGATCATTTATCACGAACAGTTCTAGTTTTAACATATAAAACTTTGAATGTCAAGATTACAGGTGGGGACGTACAGGTACTGATTTCTCTTTTTTTGAGTGACATAATAGCTCCTCCTTCTTGCCATGAAGCCAATTTGTCTTTCTTTGTAAAGATTACTTTATTTTACTTGCTATGTCTCAAAGATTTATAAAACATGGATAATTATTAGAGGGCATATACGCATTTTTCTTAAGACAGAAAAGCATTAATTCTTCTGCAAAGATACAGGAAGTAATTTATTTTTATTTTGTGACATATGACATGCAATAAGAGAAAAAAATTGGAGTAAAAAAATGGACAAACAACATGAAAAAATAGCAAATAAGACTATCAAAGGCTTTAACTCTCAACTTGACAAAAAATGGAAAAAGCCATCATTTTTATATGCTGTTATATACAGTAAATTTGAACATATTATTTACATAAATCAAATTCAAGATGCTGAATTTACAAAATAAAAATGTTAAATATAGGAAAGGAGAAAAACTAAACTGGACTGTGAAATAGGAACTGTATCTGAACGAACGATTTATTTGGATACCAGCCAGCTGGTATGGTAGAGTAGCACTTACTTCTAAACACATCTTGCAATAATTGTGTTCACACATTACCTCAAGCATTTTAAAATTTGATTTTTCAGAAATAAAGTAGATGCTTAATTCTTCCAGATGTTAGCACTGCCATGCAGATATAGATTACTGTAGCAATTTAATTATTGTTGTTACAATTCAAAACGCCATTTTTCTATCAAACATGCTTATTGAGAATTTAAATCGGAAAATGGTAGCAGATGAACTAACAGTGAATTCCCTAAATATGCCAAATTTTCTGTACTCACAGCAGGCTCACAGCTGTTAATATTTACTCAACAGTTACTATTGCTTTTATCTCCCAAATGAATATTAATAAAACCAAAGATTAACTGCGCATATTTGTGCTGTAAATGACTTTTAATCCATGAAATAAAATCAACATGTATAGAAGGTAACAGAGAATACAGGATCTCATTCACAGAAGGCCGGTCTGGTTTTGTAAAAGCAGTATACAGACTGCAAATTTAACACATTTTGTTCTTATTTTCTCATGTTACTAGATCGCACAAAAAATTCATGGTGGCCAGTGGAATTGCTGTCGCTGTTGTAATCTCTCAGTGTAGTATTATGTAAAGGAGAAAGCCGTACAATAAAACTTCCAAACATTACCAAATTACTCCATTCTGTTTCTTCTCAGAATTATGCTCAGACAATTCCATTGCATTGATCAGTGATTTCTGAGCAAGCAATTATTGAGATGTGGAGAGATAAGTACTAGATTAAATCAGACCTAAAACCAAAAGAAGGTTGAAGACTCAACAAACTGGAACACACTTGTCTGGAGATTGGGGATCCCAAGTGCCCACCACGTGCTCCTCATCTAACAAAGAAATATTCTTGTATAGTGACAGTAAGATGCAGTACGCATTACCTTATACCTAATTTGAATAATTGTTTTTATTGCCAGGGCAGAGTATGAATCTTTGCATCTCATATCAGTCATTTTCTTACTTTTAAATTCTTGATTTTTAGGAATAGCAAATAAATACATTGTTATTATTTAGTAACATCTGTGAGCTTTTGAAGCCTATTACACAGCAGCAAGGTATGCACACACTCAGAGGACTAAGTACAATTACCCTGCGTTTATGTTATCACAGAATTTCCACACTACAGGAAGGTCTTGATAAGTTCACCTTACCTCATCTGGTTTGGTGATACATTTTCCTTTCCCCGAACACTGGAAGTTATCTGAATGGCTTCCCACAGCCATGCAGGTACTGACTTTCACTATCACAGTCAAGCGTAGGGCCACAATGCATTTAGTAACTGAATCATTCAAAAAACCTTAAAAAAAAAAAAATTATTCTTACTATATGAGAAAATATGCTAATACATATTAATGCTCTACTGCTAGACAAATAAATAAAGCTGAATTGAAAGAAACTGTCAACTGAGAACATCATTGCTCATATTTCATACACACCTGTTTAAATTTAATGCATGTAAATACAAATTAGAATATTGTTTGGAAACAAACACTCATTATATTGATTAACAAAAGGAAGGCAGGCTGGTGAAACAGATCTACCTCCAGAGCTCTAGTCTGCTATCATTTTTTAGGTCTCTAATAAACAAATGTTTTTGCCTGCTATCTGTTTGATAAGTTAAAAATATATTTCCTTAAGTTTTTCAATGACAAGGAATATTAAAATGAAATTCAGTGGAGAAAAATGTTTAAATAAATTTCTAAAAGTTACTTCAGAGCTAAAAAGCATACAGATCATAAACTGCATTACACTGGTAACAGATGGACAGTCCCTTTGGCTGCATTTTTTATGAAGTGTGCAAGAACAGACATACACAGCTCGACAGCGTTTCCTTGTGTATTTGCAATACAAGTATTATTGAATGTCTG
Source organism: Fulmarus glacialis (assembly GCF_000690835.1). Taxonomy (NCBI): domain Eukaryota; kingdom Metazoa; phylum Chordata; class Aves; order Procellariiformes; family Procellariidae; genus Fulmarus; species Fulmarus glacialis. Next base: position 9,231 of record NW_009208878.1, read on the forward strand.
ATCTGATTGTTCTATAAGGTGATATACCAGGTATAGACAACAAAACATGAAAATGGGAACATTTGACAAGGAAGATGAAAATTCATGAATCTCTGGCTAGCACCTGTAATTGCATGGAATTAAAAAAATAGTTGGTTGGAAGCTATTAAAGCACACTGGAGCATAACAACATCCCCTATTACCCATACTTCTAACAGATATACCTGGAAAATAAAGGACAGCAGGAAAGATAAAATGAGGCACATACACAGCCCATGATATACACAATTAAGTCAGAATTCATGTCAAAATACATATATCCTGCTGCTATACTTCACTTATGCTCAAACGGCATTGTTGCACCACAGTGATTAGACACCTGGGTAACAGCCCTTCCGTGTGTGGCATGAGTTAGCTGTTTTGTTCTGGGAGGTTGTGGCAGAATAAACGTGCAGTGACATAAAAAGTGTGGGTTTGGTATACTGTATACACTGTACGCTGAATATATGCGTGTATATATATATATATAAAAAAAAAAGATCCTTCCATAAATTGTCCAACTTAAATTTGACTTCACTATCCTTAATGTAGGTAGACTCCTAAGGGTCTAAGACTGTAGTATCAGTATGGAAAGTTACAGACATAGAACCATTGCAGGATTATATTTTTCTTCAGAAACAAATAGAGAGATAATTTAATTAAAAATGGATGCTTTTTTAAATCTAAATATCCTTAATTTTAAAAAGAATGACCGTAAATGAATGCAGGAAGTGTATGACACACAGTTTTTTCTGTTATTCTAGAATCCATTTACAGCCTAAACCTCAAAGGAATTTCAAAGATGCAGTCTAGCTTCTTGCATTACAGACTAGAGATAGCACAACATTTAGTCAAGTAGAAGAGAAATTAGTACAAGATGATATGTATAATGAACAGTAATAAACCAAAGTCTCATGAAACACACTGAACTTCAAGTGAATTCTTTTTCCAGAACAGCTGCTAAACATTACTTACATTCTGCATATGAAAGTGTCAAGCATGACTAATTCTAAAAATTCCATAGAAAATCATATGGAAGACTTCCATTCTTTGTTCTTCATTGTTAGATTTCACTTTTTAAAATGCTACATCCTTTGAACAATTGGTTGTTTATGCTAGAAACAATGATCCCTAAACCATTTCTTCAAAGCGGGAAAATCTCATGTCCAATACAGATGTCATCGGCTTGAGTATAGCCTCTACCAGTTAGCTAAATATTCAAAAAGATCAGATTAAAAAAAAATGTATTGGGTGTAGTTCCAAATGTCTAATGGTCTGTTTTGGCTAGTGAAGATTATTGTAATCTGCTGACCTCTTCAAAGCAAGCCAATTTATTCTGGCCTTAATACACACCCCATTTTTACCCATCTGTTCAAAGATGCAGCCAGAATTATTTCCTTTAACAATTGAATGCGATTGTCACTGGCAGTCATGCAATTATATGTGAATGCTTGGAAGAATGTGGTATTTAGAAAATGTCTTCGGGTTCACATTTGCTTGTCTGAAGCAGATTGTTACATATTCTTCAGGACAGTTCCCTAAAGGAATATTAAATCAAACTTCTTTGTACTTTCAATCTTGTTACTATTTTGGTATCAAAAGCCCTTAGGCAAACCACCGAAAAAAAATCATTATTCTCACTGGAATGCCATATATTTTCCTGTAATTTCTAATTATCTCATCTAATTTCCAAAGACTAGAAAAATAAAAACACGGCTATTTATTTTTACTCTATAGAAGTTGCATACAACTTTGAGATCTGTAGGTTTTAAGGCTAGAAGCTTGTCTGGTCATCTAAATATGACTCTCTGCTTAACTCAGGTCATAGCACTTCAATTAATTCCTTCTCCAATTCCCATAAGAGCAACTGAACTAGAGTGAGTTTTAAGTTCTATTTTTAACTTCTAGGTAGGAGAATAATTTCAGAAGCTTGTTTACAGGTCCCTTCATCTACAGCTGTTTATATCAAAACTTAATTTTGTTCAGTTTAACCTTGCTGGTTTTCTAAAACTAGTTAAAACATAATGACATCAGAGCATTTTAAGTTGAAGAATTCAGGGTTGAGCTATTTACAGTAATATTACAAAAACAATTTTAAAGCCTAATAAATCATAATATGATATGAGTAGTCATTTAGACTGCAGAAGAGGCATTTTCAAGCTTTGTGCACGCAGGTTTGATAGCCTGAGAAATGCGTGTGTGATTTCATTGGCAGTACACATGGTAAAATACACTATAGCTCATTCCACCCTGGTAGCTTCACCTACTTATGCCTAGGAGCACAAAGTACATGTCCTCCTGTTTCTCTCACATCAAGAAAGTTAAGACTGAAAAATAAGGAATAAAGTAAAAATAAAAGATGACGTGTCATCATTGTGTCCAGATGCTTTCAGCAAGATCATATCATGCCATTCAGATTACCAGTACTCAAACATTAATTGATTGTAGGTTTCCTAGACTACACAAACTGATTTGCTTCCTTCGCAAGCCCCATTTCTGAACAAAACCTTCCTTCTATGCACAGCAGACTGAGGTCAGCAAGCTGGTCCACAGGAGACTGCCAAAATACGGAAGACTGAAGCTAAGAGCTCACCAAGTCAGAACATTATCCTATTGCATATTATGCTAGTGGAAGTCATAAGACTGAATTGTCACTAACTCTTGGTATGCACTCAATGCTATTACACACACAAACACTCTTGCCTATTGCAATTGGCTCAAATGCATTTCTCTGTGTTCCACACAGTGAATATATGTATTCCAACATATACTCATCTACGGTTGAAACAACAGATTATCATTTTACAGCAGAAATACAGTAATAGTTCCCTACATTAAAGTTCCAGTTCACAAAAGTATAGGTCTTTTAGTCTACCTAAAGGTTTCTTGGATGAGAGAGAATGACTGTCAAGGGGTTTGGGCACTCACTCACAATGAAGCATCAGTCCCCAAGTTTTCAACTTATTTTTAGCCTGGTTTCCCAAGGAAATGAGACAGCAGTGGGATGTCTACCAGTTTCCATCTGTTCTCTTTTTCTCTCTCAACACTCCCACACCAAAAGCTTTTGGGGTCAGTAGCCAACTTCACATTTTGCAAAGCAGTGGAGTTCTCAAAGACACTAAGTGCCTACAGCTTCTCTACACAGTATATAGCCCCGGCACTGAGGGCATTGGTAAGTCAAAATGGGTAGGAAAACAAAAAAGGGCCCCAGAATAAGGTGATGTCATTTCTCCACCCCATTCCTGGTGTACAGTACAGCCAGTTATTCATTATTTGGAAAATGGGAAACTGGGATATGTACAAATGGAAGAAAAACAGATAGTATCAGTCCTTCAGGAGCAAAGCAGTGGTATTGGCTGTGCCTGCACCACATCTTCAGTTGATGTCACGTAGTAACATAATGAAGCTATAATACTTCCAGACCTGATTTCAGCTTCCAGGAACAATATGGCTGCTATCAGAGCATATTGAACCATAGTTTATAAGCCTTAGTGGTCCAGGATAGAAGCTACATAAATATGTCTCCTAGTTCATCCACAGGTAATGGAAAGTTATAGAATTAACCTAAAGTGTAAAATATCCAAGGGGAATTTTCTGTTTGACCACATCTCACATCAAAGGAGAAAATGTTATCCAGCAAGCTAAACAGGAGTGGTTAAAATGCTCAACCTTTTCTTTTGTGGCCATTGAACTTTGCAGACGTAAGAATAATTTAAAGAAGGGAAGCTAGGAAAAAAAAAGATAACTAAATTTTTATTACAGTACTCACCAGAAAAAAAGACGAAGGAAGACTTGAATTCTAGTCTTTTCTCCTAAAATTTTTTATGTCCTAATTTTATCCAAAGATTATTATGTCCATACACTCACAGTGTCCATGTATCATATGGTATAGCTAACATTCAAGACTATGAAGACCGCTACAGGGGTCTATACTAATCACCACCTTATGTGCTTAAGTGCTTTTTGGATCTAAGCATAAAGTAGTAAATTCAGTTTAACTATACAAAGCAATTTCCCTCTCTAATGGCATTGTATATCACAATCTCAAATAGTGATTATTCATCTAGCAAATCTAAGGGAGCTCAATCCTTCCACTCATTCATGGAAGTCATGTTCAACTCATTTTAGAGACCTAACAAATGAAAAAGCATAACAAGATGTTCTCATGATATCCGTGATTGTAAAAATTTACCTTTACATGTTGAAACAGTAGAGGCATGCTTTTGATTTACAAATAGACAATCATTTATCACCTTTGCCGTGACCCTAATGGTCAGGGTCATTAAGGTCTATCAGTACCCTCAGCGCCCTGATGCTAATACTGTTCTACCGAATTTGAAAAAACGGGTCAGAAATCCTTTCCTAGTTTGCCTGAGGATGATTATCATACATAAGCAGAAAACAAGAAGTGAGAAACAGGTAGTCAGTGACATTCGCAGTCATCGATGCAGTACTTCTGTGACATCAGTACCACAGGATACTTGTACAGAACATCTGAGATCATTCTCTAATGATACTGCTAGGCAACATAGCATCTGGGGATACAAAAATACAGCTGCAATAACAAAACTGCTATTTTGCCCACAAATAGCACTATTTATAAGTGGTACAACTCTCCCAAATTCTATATAGATCAGCATGCTTACTGTGCTTTGTCACAAAAGCCTTGGTCAGATACTGCTTTTGAAAGTATATAGAGATTTTAGTGAGAATCAGTTCAAGAACTGTTTCAAATACTTTATTTTTCAAAAACTCACATGAAACAGCAATTTAAAGACTTTTTTGTAGTTGGTAAGTGACTTTAAAACTTCTCATTGCATTTTTTTTCTTCTCCAAATTGACATCATAGTCAGTTTAAAAATAGATGTGCTTTCTTCCTTCACTACCAACACTGAAAACTCATCCTGGGCTCTGAAAATCAAACATATACTTTCTTCTCAGACATAATCACCATTACAGTGATAAAGATAAATGTGCTGCTGGTCAAGTTATATTCTCGGTAACATTTCTGCAACGCTATCAGAGGCAGATTGACAACGATAGGGTTACACAGGTATAACAGAAAGCAAAATTTCAGTGTCAGAAAATTAATACTGAAACTTTGGGAAGAAATAGCACACAACTTGGCTTTCCAGCTGGAGCTCAGTTTTGCAGGACTGACAGTTAAAATATATTTAGGAACTGAGCAAACCAGTTGGATTCACTTAGCATACAAAAATCCCCAAACACATGTTCCATTACATTTCCTCTATAACAAATGGCAATTTCTGAATTTCACTGTTACTAAACAATTACCCAACTTAATAGTTTGACTGGACCAAAACCCATGATCGGATTATGAAATAGGCAGCTAGCAAGAGTACACTTACACTTATGAAACCACTTGCATACAGCTTATTAAGGAGATGTGACAGTAGCTTAGAGTGTGACCTTCTGTCATGGCTTCAAGGACTCTGCTTATGTCCAAAATAATGGTGAAAGCCCAGCGAAGGGTGACAAGACTAATCTTCTAATAGATTTCCTGTATCACAATTTCCCCATTACATGCTTCTTTATCAGCATCTCCACAATGCTACCAAGCTGGCAGTGAACTATTTTGGGCAAATATACACCACCAGAATCTCTGATACGACACTTCACAAAAGCAGTTAAGTGTGGTGGAATACAAATGACATAGCTGGGACCACGATAATGGGGAGCTGCAGTAGATTCGACGGCAAGGTTAGCTAGGATTTATCTCTACTGACTGGTTCAACTTCAAGACTTATGAGCGGCTACCCTACTTTTAAATACACTGTACAGCATGTTACACTACTAGCTGAAGATCTCAAAGCATTCTACAAGCAGTATTAAAATGTGCCTCACATTTTTCTTTAAATTGTGCATTAATTAAACCTTATTTTACAGATCAGGTTAAGCAGTCTGTCCAAGATCTCATGGTGCAAACAACCAAGTGATCAAGTGAATGTAAATATCTTGACTGTGAATTGGTCACAAAAGTCATATTTGAAGAAAGAAAATCTTAAAAATAAACAAACAAACAAAAGGTATTTTGTCAAGCATTACAAATTAAAGCAGGTGAACCTCCAAAGATAGACTAGAAAAATAATTTCCCACTGTTACTTGCTAGAGGTAGCAGTGAATAAAAATTAATTTTGAATAATTTACTAATTAATTAAAGCTGACTCTAAAGAGTAAAAATTATTTTGATGCTAGCTTAAAACATAATACAATGTATTAAAAAAGTAAATAGTCTAATGTTTACATCTACTTATGTGAGATGAGGTACACGTAACTTTATCATGAAGGGCAGGGCAGGATATTGATTTGGGTTGACGGTTGGACGCGATGATCTTAGAGGTCTTTTCCAACCTTAATGATTCTATGATTCTATAATTCTATTTTTATCATATTTAAAAAGATACCCTTTCTTATATAGCCTAACAGCATTTTCTTCAGAATGGTTTGGATTTCAGGTGCATGCTTAACTTTTTGTCTTATAAGGCCATCTTTTAAAAAAGTCATTGAAATTAACACTTCATTGAACTTTTTACGTTGTTCACACTTCTGCTGTTGCTATTGTTTATCAAAAGGCCATTTTCTGCAAGGTTAGCTTTTATGCCCAGAACCCCAGGGAAATGTTCACAGTTGAGCACAATACTCAATACTGCCTACAGTTGGGCCCTCCTAGGCAAATTGCACACATAAAAATGAAAACCCCATTAACTGGAGCAGTTGTCACCAAATTCCCCCACCAGCAAGGCTGACTTGCACAAAAGTAACTCAATAGTCACGCACACACACAGACGTTACTGCATGTCGGCTGAGCAGCAGAGCTGCGTGAACACTCCAACTGCAGCATGTGCAAAGCAATGTGGTTTAATTTAGTCTGGAGTGAAGGAGGGTTAAGTCAAATGACTGCACATATGCCATGGGCTAGGAGCTCACACAGATGCTCAGCTGACACGTGGTAACTTGTTAAAGCTAGAGTAACTTGATTACATGGCTTTCAGTGAATTTAATTCACACATCTCCTATTATGAAATAAAATTATCCTATTTCATTTTTGCTTAAGTAAAAACAATTTCAACATGCAGCAAACTGCTTTCTTTCAATGGAAATATGTGCGTGTTTTAAAGACATGTAACAACACAAAACACACCATCCAAAAGACACAGTTACAACTTGCCTCCTAATCTGAAATTCTATAGCCAAATAAAAAGAGCTAGAAAATCAGACTGACTTGTTTCAAAATATCTCTCTAGATTATTTATTTTTAATATAGTATTTTGTACACTAAGTTTCATTTTGCCTATTCAATATACCTGCAGTCATATTAGTGGTGGCCACTTGTTAATTTATGATGAGATGTTGCAAAGAGATTCATTAAATAACCCAAAGAGCATCAAGAGAGCAAATATCTGTTCAGGGCAGAGATATTAAAGAAACTACTTTGTTGCATTAGAAATGCAGGACAGCATTTTGGATAGGAAAATACTCTCCTTTCATATATGTATATGGTTCACACACTCTTTAAAATGTAACAGATCTCATGTCTTGAGGAGCCAAGCATTAATTTTCCTTTTTAAGCAAAACTTCAAAAAGTTTTGTGGAATTCAAGGAAGCTGCCTTATAGGTGCTGGAATTTGAATAGCATCAGTATTCTTCATTGCACCACAAAGATGCTATAGCATCCATTTTCAAATGAGTTTGTACAGCTACCAATTTTATTTAAGGAAATACGTTTTAAATACTTTGTAATTAGTTGGTTAAATTGTATTGATCTAAAAGGCTGGGCATCTTGCAGAAAACCAGATTGCACACCTGGTCTACATCAGTTTTTCTTTGCTGTGATGAAAATAAGCATTATAATTTAAAGATTGTGCTGGAGGATTTATTTTCTATTCAGATAAAAATATTCATTCATATTAAATGTTAAACATTCTGCCTTATTATCTGTAAGGTCTTATCTGAGAAATAGCAGTTTTGGTTATAAATTTCTTCCTCTTATTTTATAAGCAGACAATAAACTAAAAAAGCTAATGTAGCAATATTTCATGAAAGCTGCTTTTTAAGCTGCATCATGGAAGTGCTAAATAAAGCAAAAAGTCAAAAAGCAAGTAATTTAAAGCTATTTACAAGCATTTTTTAACAACTATAGATACACAGACTTTTCTATCATATTACCTATGGGGAAATGGAGGCAAAATACTAATGCCCAGCTGTCTGTTTTACTATTTTTCTGAAACAGCTCCCATCATTGCAGCTCCAGCAGTGGGCACACCAAGGCAGAAAAGCAATTTTTCCAACATTTTATCATGGAAGCTGATAAGAAGCAGGTTTTGTCAACAGAGTTAATATCCTAATAACCATGACAAAGACATGAAAACATAATTGCATTTTTTTATGTTGTTGGGAGAAAGGAAGGAAACAGGTTGCATGCTCACAGAGTCAGGACTGCCAACTCCATGCTCTGTGTTTTGCCCAAACCTCAAAATAAACACTTCTTAAAACTGAAACGATAATCATACAATATGCAATTTAATTACCCAACTTCCAAACTCATCCAACAAAAAAAAAAGCTATGGTGGTTTTGATTACTAGCAGAATTAGACTGTTAAATAGAATTTGCTAACTGTATACCAGTATAGGTATACCTATACTAGTTTGCCAAGTAGACTGGAAACTGTGTGAAATTACAGCTGACTGTAAGACGTCCACAGATGTATCTTTAGAGTCATGAAGCACAGAATTGTTGCCTTAGTGAACAGGCATATTAATCTAGTGCCAGAGTAAATTAACTGACTCATGAAGAAACAGATGGTATACAGTCACTGTAAAACTTCTAAAATGTGACTATTAAATAAATAAAGATTTTAATGCTTTTATTATGTGTTGGTTTTGGTTTTTTCACTATTTCAATAGCAGAGTGTGTTTTCAGAATAAATGTTCTGGCTTTCAATCAGAGTTGTGATTGCACGTTTGGACAAAAAATACGCATGCAACAAATCATAGAAGATTTTTGAGAGAGTTGCCATACAAGCTGAAAATGTCCTTCAATGTCCTTCAGCAAGGCCTTTTTTATTTTCTAACGGAAAATATTAATACATTATTTTCTCAAGAGAGATATTATTCAATCAAGTTAATAAATCTTATGCACTTGCAACAAACTTGTGTAGAAAAAGATGTACATGTTCCCAAATCCAGTATATTATTCCGTGAAAGAGAGAAGTGCACAATGTTGGGTGGATTAGATTCCCCCCAAAACACATAACAAGCAGCACTTTCAATTCACCACAGAGATCCTTAGCTGTAGCCTATAAACATTCATGAGAACTTCAGTCTGAAAGACTCATGCACAAACTGATGGTGCATCAGGGTACTCATCTCATTTTTTCAGGTTTTGTATTTGTATTTCATCTGATTTCAATTTTTCAAGATATATTGCAATGACGAATAGGTGTGTGACTGTAACAAGGTAAAGTTTTGCAGTTATTCATGTTCAAATATTCTAGCACCATTATTGCTAGCATAAAGATATGAAGATCTTGAATTAAAACAAATACTGATGAGATATTTTATAAATATGATAAATAGTTTACAAAAGAATAACTCATTAACTTCAAAGAACATTGGGACAAATAGTATGAAGCTATAATTCTATTGAAGTAAAAGGCAGACTTTCCATGAATTAATATGTTTTAAATGTTGATACCTTTATTGCAATTTCTTATTTAAAAATATGATTAATTCCCTCCTCCTTCACTTCCCAACTATCTCTTTGGCAAATCTCGATATCCACCCATAGCACTCCATAGAATATTTTTCTGTATAGATATTAAAAACATTTGCTATTCCGAAATGCTCTCAATAAAATACTTTTTTTTTTCCTTAAAGTCCTGAATTTGGGCACAAAACTTTGGAAATTCTCTTGGCATCAAATGAAGCATTTTTGTTGAAACAGTGAGCAGAGATCAACAGTTCACCTGGCTTGCACTGGAGATCAACCATCTAGTGATTACCTTCGTCTAGCAGTAACTTGGCATTAAAAGACACCAGCACCTTGGGATATGCTGTGTGCTTCATCCTACACCTAACCTGAGCGAATCAGTACTTTCAGGGGCTTTTTCACTTCAAAACCTGAACCATATTCATCTTTTTTCCCATTGGCTAATAAGTATACTTTCTAATAAAACATAATAAATTATTTTAGAAGACTGGCACATGTGTAGTCTCAAATCTTACAGACAAACTCGTTAAAAATACTCTAAGCAAAGCAGTCATGGTAAGAATGTGGTAGAGAAGCTACAAGCCAGTCTTTAAGTCAGTACTCCTTCCCATCTACGGGGTTTATTTTAATGGGGTAAATGGTGTAATTTAACAATGTAATCATGCTGCATAATCACAGCATGATAACTCTTCTCCTGCACTGCAAAAGACTGTTTGCAGATGCAGCAGCCATTTTATAAATCACATTATAGAAAACAGACTGCTCTTTTTTGTTTAATTGTGTTATACTCTTCTCCTTCACTCAAACCCTTCATTCTCATACAGTGCCGGTACTGTCTCTGGGGTAAACAGCACTATGATCAGGATGTCTATTTTTAGATCTCAGAGACAGCATTCTTTCCAACCTCCAGACATTGTGCCCTGAATTACATGATCAGCAAATCAGTACATTATTGCCAACTTTTGAGTCTTTTCAATCTTGTCTAAACAACTTTAAACTTGTGTCACCATGAGGTAACACAAAACAAGTAATATTTCCCTAACTGTTTTATCTTTGACATAACCATCTTATTCAGAAAGATTTGCAAGAGGTAATTAAAGTACCTAGCTGAGTAACAAAACTTGGAGGGAACACAGTGAAAAGTGACTCAAATAAGATGTAGATCAAAAAACACACAAAAAAACCCCAAACACAGATCTACCCCACTTTTCTTTTACAGTTCTAATTAGAAATTTTTTAAAAGGTCAAAAAAATTGCATTGTACAGAATTCACCAATTAAGAGACGAATCCTTTAAAAACTCATTTGAATAAACAGAAAAAGAGTAGAGGAAGAAGGGGGGAAAGTATATAAAGTAAATATATTGACTGGCATGGTCCACAGCCTTACTGTGTGATTCCATGCTTACAGCATCCTACAGTATCTTGTGGCCTTCTGATTGTTCTAGCTTAAATATCATCAATAAAAGCACATGATACATTTTTGGTTTTTTATATAAAAGTATCCATTTTAATTTATGGTGCCTTAGAATAAGTTTGTCATGTATATCAAGAAACATATGTAAAGTTGTCTGTAAGAAAAGGTTTATTCATCTGATCTTATTTAAAGCTAAACTATTGAAAACTAAAAACTTAAGTGAGGTGCGTCAGATTCACAGACCATTTCCCGACATCTGGATCAAACCTGAAGTAAAGACCTTAGCTGAATTATGTATTTCAGTTGAGTTCAGATAAAATTTAGCATTTTTTACACCAAATGACTGAGTTCCTTTTTCAGTTTTACACCCAAGATTTATACTTTATTGGACGAGAACTGATGATGGAAAGTAAGCAGAATATTTCTATACAATTGAGAAGAAAATCCAGAGGCTACTCTGTTTTCTCTTTCTTACATTAAATGTTGATAGGTCACAAACACTTTTAAACTAACAAATTCATGTTTCAGTTTCCCTATTCCTTTAGTATTTCACCCTTTTTCTGCTCAAGTGTTTTAATAAATGGAAATTATTCTAGGAAAAGCTATAACTAAATTAAGGCCGCATAAAATAATTTACTCCAGAAAATGGATATCTCATTACTTGATTATATCATAGTATAGAGTTGCAATGCCTCAGGACTAAAAGATATGCAGAGGGAATGTTTCATATTATATTCTATCAAAAGCACTACAGGTAATCCATCCATTTGCTAAAATAAATAGGATTTATAAAAATTCAAATGCACTATATCTGCACTCATCTTTACTAAGCACTCAGATGCTCCTGTTCATGAATGTATCACTGTATTATTGGAGTCTCCCTGCTGCTCCATGCATATGCATTTATGATTCATGTTCTTTACATAAATCAAATTACACTACAATAACTGGAAAATTCTACAAAGAATTTCACTATCAGAAAATTAAGAAGAAAGACCAAAGAAAGTATCAAAAACCAGACGGAAGTAAAATAAGAGGTCTCAGAAAACTTGTACTGCATGAAATAAGCAAAATCACTAGTACAATTTTTATGGATTAAACCTTGTTTTATATTCACCAAGGAAAAGGTATATTTTCACCTCATGTTACCTTGCACACAGTAAACAATTCAAAGTGAAAATCCCAGTGACAGAAAGACAGCTACGGAGAGGCAAGTACGACAAGACAAATTATGAAAGAGTAAGACAATATTCATTTTAGTTATCTAAATTAATAGCCTATGCTGTATGGCATGTACAGTCAAGTGGAACCTTCACAGAGCAACTTAGGCCCTCTATTTGGGAATTTATAGACCAAGCTATGCCTTTAGGTACTTTCATGAGTGCATAAAAGTTACAAATTATCCTGTCTTCAGCAAGTTTTTACATACTTTTATCATACGTTAACTACTACAAGGCAAATGCAAGAATTTATTCCTGAGGAAGACACATAAGGAGAGTTTTAACTCTGATAAATTAAATGCAAAACTAGATTAAAAGAAAAAAAAACTAAAACTAATTATCTTGGAAGGAAGTAAATAATAAAGAAAATATAAGGAACTGGAAAATTAGTTGAAGAAAATAAATATCACTAAAAGAAACCACTGCTGACGGTAATTAAATTATTATACTAAGAACCTTCAAGCATTATCTTTGCTAAGTGAGAGCTCAAAAAGGAGAGAACATGGCACTACTGCATTTGGGGTTTTTTTTCTGTATTAGCTACACACTTAGAATTTGGCCCAATGTTTCTGCATCAGAATGCTTTTAATTTTACATTTATTAGCATGATAAGTGGCCAAATAACAATTTGTGGCAGCTTATACTTCATTGTAAGATATGGAGCATTTTAAGCAGATTACAACGAATGCTGTTATTACAATGACTTTGGTTTCATGTCATTGGTATAATAAACCATCTGCCCAGAAAGCTCAATTTAATTAAGTTTATTGTGTCTATGCATAAATACTGCATTAAATCAGTATTATTTCCCATACACTTAAAAATAACATATCAGTCTATTTTCATTACAGCCCTTCCACAAAGATGCTTAACATTTAATTGCCCAATGAAACATATAGTATATTTCTAAGGTTTCATATTCACAGAGACAAAGCTAGAAAAGAAAAAGTAGTGCAGGTAAACACTGTTAGAAGATAAGATTTCCTACTATATTTTAGTATATTTTTTCAAGTTTACTGTGTACGGGCTTAAGCTTCTTTACAAAGTATCCCATGATACAATGTCTGATAAACACCTCAAACATTCAGAGTTATTTACTGAGCATTTACCAAAAGCTTTACAGTTGATTAAAATAGAACATATAAAATACCTTGCATCACCTAAAGGTAACAGGCAAAAATCCCCATCTAGATTTTAAACTGAATGGTGCCACCTGTGTAAGAATTTAGTGTACCTCTTGTCTGCTTTGAATGAACCAATGTCTAAAACATGGTCCCAATATCACATCTGGATCTTTCAGCAGCACTTAAATTAAGGGAATTACCTCTTTGTTTCTCTAAATGTTGGGTAAACCATCGACTGTCACCTAGAGGTGATAAACAAAGTCAGCATGTTACTCACCAATAAAGTAGTTGTTTCCTAAAGCAAGCATTTCTTCAGAAAGAACAAGTCCACCCAGTGCCTGGAGAAGAGTGACACTTCTGCCATCAATAAGTGAACATTGTTTAAACCCAGTAGCTGTGACCTTCCATAGCAGGATAAGAGAAGCAGTTGCATCTTGCCTTATTCTAAGAAAAGAAATTATAAGAATATTTACACTGAGGGAAATTGCTGTTATTAGGAAGTACATCACTGCAGAACAAAAGCTTATCAACAAAGAAGGAAAACTTAAATGTAGCAAGTATGGAATCAGGAAAAGGCCTGCAAGTTTTTAGCATGTCCACAAAAATAAAAAATGCTTCAATAGTAAGATTTGCATAATAGTATATGTAATAGCAGATTTAATCATACAAAGTCTCAATTTCTAGTACTTGAAGGACACCACCTTAGTGCCCAAGAAGAATTTTACATAAACATTACATAATAGTAAAGCATCTTTATTCAGTCTTTGAATTTATGCCTTTTTGAATAGTACCTCCTTTCTACGTCTACAATGCCATCATTTTCTGCAGCTGAAGTACATCCAGCCCTCTTGTTTACTGAAGAACATTCAATATTCGTTCAATGCAGGGAGATGGATCCTGGTAGAAATCCTCATTTGTTTGACATACCAGATCGAAGGTTCAGAACAGTTTATTCTTGTAAATCAAATGAGTCGTGTAATGCTCCCAAGGTCACTGAGTCCACGGTCCCTTCCTGAATATTGACAGATTGGATAAACTAATATCTACAACTGCATATATACTGTCTGCTCCACTAGGGAGCACTGTATCTATGTCAGTGTTTCTTTCCTCTTGGGATACTTTTTTCCCTACTCACCTCCATAAAGAAAAAATAAAACCCTGTCGTTTCTGGCAAGTTCCCAAATATTTGCATTAATTTCCTCTGAAGGAATCCCAAATGAGTTTGAACAATCCTCCAAAAATTCAAACACAACTGCATCCAACTGCTAAAAACTGATAATTCTCTCCTGCTG
>NW_009208878.1:24060-54488 GCF_000690835.1 Fulmarus glacialis
GAAAACAGGCCTCCAAACGCCCAGAGATGAAGTTCTATGCCACAATTTCCTGTACTGAAATTGTTTCAATCGTGCTAAAAACACAAGGCAGTTTCTCCCTCGTCACTTCTTATTTGAGTTCAAAGCAAGAAATGTAAAGTTTTGTAATCATATTTGACACAAGTTGAAAAAATGTTGCAACTAGACATCATAAAAAGCAAATTTTTGACAGTATTTTGGGTCCTCTTCAAGAACAACCCCCACCGCTATCCCCAAAGCTGACCATCTCACTTTTAGAACAGGATAGCAACTAGTTTCACAGTTTAGGTCACACCTGACAATCAAACAAAATAAAATTATTAAACTGAAGCTATTTTCCTTTCATAGATAGCCACTGAACCAAAGATGTTACTTGGGCCTTTAACACAGAAAATACAATGAAATAAAGATAGATATTGACCTGCATTAATCTACCCAAATATAAAACACTACTAAAGATATACAGTGTAAAAAATGACCAAAAATGACTGTGTACTCTGCAACCTCGTTTAAAATGGGGTTCCCTCCATCAAGGGTCTTAAATACAGTTGTAGAATCCACAAACACCAGCTTATTCGTGATTTCAGGAAAAGACATTTGTTTGCTTACAGATTCCAGCCAGCCAGAGCATCCACACTCACAGATCTCTTCCTGACTTAGGCTTAATGCTCATGAATGAGCACGATTCAAAGTCCCGTGGGAAGAGTAGGACAGCTCCCACGTTCAACAGTTACTGCTCCAAACTGTCTGCAGCTTGTCTGCTTGCATCAGTTTGTTTTTTCCTGCGAGCATGGCCTTTTTTAACTGAAAGCTGGGATTCTGAAAGATAAGATGACAGTATGAGAAAAGTAGGCTATTTTGGGAAAATCTAAGTCTAAAATTGCAGTAAAGCTGTGAGCCAGAGAACTGCGTTGGCAGATTTTTGTTTGAAATAAAATTTCCAATAAGAAAATGCCTCATCCCAGCTGACAGAATCAGATCTTTCTAGGAAGTCAGGTTCTGTTAATTAAAAGGAACAAAGCAAGTATTTGATCGAAAAAGCATGAGTTTGAAAAGTGAATAACACAGAATAAATTCAAATTTTTGAGAAATGTGGTTTGTAGGACATACACAAAGATTTCACAGCTGATGATGACACCCAAAACAATAATCCAGAGATCAAATACAAATGCACAAAATACATGCATTTATGTAGTCAATGATAACACTTTCTACCAGTAAGTGCATCTGGAGATTAAAGGGGGAAAAAAAGTGTTCACTGCATGAAGGAGAAAGGAAATGTCGTATCTTCTCCAAACTGACATCTTCAGCACGTCTGCCCTAATTTCTAACGCATTCTGATAGCCCAGAGACAGTTTACATGCTTACATCTTCTAAAACATTAAATATGTGGGAAAAATTACACCAAGCAAAGAGCTGTCGTGGCACTCCTAGATGCCTGAAGTCTTTCTGAAGTTCTTTCATATACTTTTAGCCATTTGACAAATCCTCCTATCTGATAGATGGTTGTCTAAAATATCCAGGCAAATTTAAATAAAAGCATTTTTATATTTCATCACATATGACAAATATTCTTACTTTATTGATGTATTCTGTGGAACTTCAAAGGAGATAAGCCGGCCTCCAGCAGAGGTATTGGAACTGGCATTTCCACAAGCCACATCTGGGGTTATCTGAAAATAAAAATAGTTTTATTTAACACTAAACGAGAAAACCTGACCAAAGAAAACATGAAAGAATTTTTTTAAAATAACACTAACAGTCCAGTAGTCATCTTTGAAAAATCATCAGGATGGACCAAAACATTCACCAAAACATTTATGCTATCAACAAATGTTCTGAAAATTCACATAACCATCCTTTTAGGTTTTTGTTTTAACAAAAACTTCCTGCGCATAAGTGTGAACTTCTAAAGGCATCTTCCTTTAAAAGTGATCATGTTTAGAAAAAGATGAATAGGCTTCTGGTCTTTTAAAATAATAAATAAAGCTCTAACATTTGCCACATCCAAGAAATATTCCATCATTAATTTAGGTGATCTTGGAGGATTTATAATAACAAATACTGATATTGTCTTTCTACTATATTGAAATAAATTTTTTTCCAAACACAGATTACTTTAAAAAAAAAAATACTCTCCCACTTGCCCATTACTATTATTTCCAATTGAAGTTGCTTGGACAAACAGTGCTTTCAGATGGAAAAAAATTATGAGCACAGTTGAGAGTGAAAGGATGTATTTGCCAAATCTGTGATGCCTAGTAGGCATAGAAATCATTTACTGTATTAATTAGATCAAGACACCATACAGGATGCCATACAACACAGGAATCACAGACAGAGTCCTTAATTATTCATATCTTGTAAAGTAGTAATTTCATAAAGGCAATTTGAAAACCATTAGCATTTCCAATAATACCTTTATTTCAAATAAGTAATATTTTATGTGGCATAATTGAGTCTTTCTATTGCCTACATTAACATCACCGTATTTTTAATTAAGTAGTTCTCAGGTATCTTCATCAGCTTGCCTATGGAATATAACACTGTAAAAAAGTCAGTCACTGTCATCTTCAAATTGCTAGGCAGATTTTGCAATGCTATTTTTTCAGTCATCTAGAATGTGTGTGCAACCTTTTTAAGTCAACCTTACTGGCAAAGTGAAAACTGCAGCCTGACACACTTCCATGAATTAATCATCCATCAAAGAAAAAGCCAGAATCTAATTTGTAAATTTAAGTAAAATTCAAATACATATTTTAAACATTACTATGAAACAACACCTGTAAAACATGAACAACAGAAGTCCAGAGTATGATGCAAGTAATAATTTTTAGGAGACTCAGAGTTCATTTTGACTCAGGCAAGACGAATAGTCAGTATTCACATTTCCCACAAATGTCTAGATTACTCGATTCATTGTTGAATTCTCTGGCACATATAATATGAATACACGTAGTTTATGAAAATAAAATGAGATGCAATTTTATTGTATTTGTTCAAATAAATTTTGAAAAAAGATAATATATCCATTACAATTTTTCAGTCTTGGATGTCAAAATTATGCATCTAACATTCAAAGCACAATGAATCCAAAATTAGTTTGGTTAACACTCTTCCTTTTATATTTGCCAACATTTAAACTTTCATTTTCTTTAAGAATCTAAATGCCTACTGGAACAAAGGAAAAAAAAAAGAAATCAACCTCGCTATTCTCACACAGTCTTATACTACATCTAAAAATACACTCGCTTTTGAAGTATTTATATAGTTTTAGAATTTCAAGCATTTATTACCTTGGAACACAAGGGGAAAAAATGTAATTTCAGCATTTCATTTACCTTACTATTCAATATTAGGAGTTTGTAAAGTAAAGGGTATTGATCTCTTTGAAACTAGAATTAAAAAAACCCAACAAAAAATTAAAGAAGCTAGAGCTGAACAAAGTGGCTGCATAACAAAAGCTGAGATTTAACCTTGTGAAAATGGAAAAAACAAACCAAAAAGACTTTGGTTTGCAAACACATCAGAATTAAGGATTACCCAGCGTGAAAAGCACATGTAGGAAATATTTCAATGGTAATCAGAAGAGTGAAAGGCAAAATGCAGGATTTTGACTCTTCTGTTAAGAGATCTGTAATGTTTGATGTCTTTCTCTATCTAGGAACTCCATTTGTAATTGGCCCTGACTTCATGCTCTATGAATCTGATAAAATAATCATCTAAACCAGTAGGACACTAAAACCAGGATTTTACAACAGCTGAATTTGATTATTTTTTTCTAACATTAAAAAAATGGTACTTGGATCAGACAAAAAACACAAGAAGAAGCAGCAGCTCTCATAAGGAACAAAAAATGGTTCCAGCAGTGTCCTATTTCAGACAAATACTATGGAGACAAAAATGACAGCTTTGACACCTGAATTAGGAAACAAATTACACAGTTTTTCCACAGGTGTGGGAAATTTGTATGAAGATTTTTAAGTATGTATCTTCCCTGTCTTAACAGAGCTCTCTGCAAAACTGAAAGATTGAAGAATGAGGGCAAAGACGACCAATACCTTACAATAAGAAAGGACAGTCAGAAGATGAAAACAATCTGTAAGTCTCATTCAAAAAAAAAAAAAAAAAAAAAACAGAACACTGGAAAATACACTTAAATGATTTTCAGAAGGTAAAATCAAGAGCATTCCTATCCTAATTCCTCCTCAAAGTTTAAAAGTGAGATTGCTAAAGTAAAATATACAAACAGACCATCTAAAGTCATTTAAAGACAATTACATATAACTGCAATGACATCAAACTTTTCCAAAATTCCCCTGAAGCATTCAATAGTACAGAAGCTTGAAGCCAGCAAGGAAGCTCCTGGGGGAACAGACTTATAGATACAACACAAATGATGCAGCTACTTTAAAAATAATCACCAAAGAAAACAAAGTCTTCATGCACCTGCCAGAGCCTAAAGTATGTTTAGGAGCTGCTTACAAAGATAAGCTCCTACATCAAAACAGAATATATTGAAGAGCTGCTCTTCAGTATATTACTTAGAGTTTAAAATACTTAAATATCAAATAAATACAGAATTCCTCTTTACAATACATGTTCCATAAGTTTGCATCTAAATCGTGTTCTTGTTTTTTAAAAGAGTACATAATATATATAAAACTACATTTCTGCTTCAAATGTTTTAACTTTCTGAGTCTTTATATGGGTAAAAGAGCATCATTTGAGAAAACAAGAGTGAAATCTCCAGAAGGGTACCTATTCCTACAATCTCTACCTGGACCTTAACAAGAAAGCAGTGACTTGGCTAGAAGGTTACTTTAGGCCATCGCAGTAGTACAGATGCGATTGCAAAGGAAATCAGAAGAAGAGAGCAACAGACTGTTCTTCCATATTACAACTTTTCTGAAAAAATTGAATACAGTGAATTGTATAGATACTGTCCTGCTTTACACACCAACCAGAATAATGACATACACACTTAATTCAACAAGTGCTGAAATACATACATAAATCACAAGGCAATATTTTTACATGAGTGCCTTTATTACTTTGATAAATTAAGGGTACTACCCTTTAATTTAACGAGGCTAAGAAAAGTAACATACAGATTCTAAGTCTACGTTTATGCTAGGATACATATACGCAGCCTCTCACTACTGAAAGTAGTTCTCTGAAGATATTTGTTGTATATGAAATTTCATAGTATGTTTCTTGGAACGCTGATCAGATATTTGTAATTCTACAAGGCCTTATCAACACGGGCAGACTAATACTGAGCAGTGCAAAAGACAGCCATTCTGCTACTGTGATACGTGTTTGCATCTCTTTTGTATCTCAGCCACCTGAGTTTAAAGAATTGCAGACGGCTTTTACTTCTTGCAAAACATGCCACACTTTCTTCAAACTTAGAAGTGGTCTGTAAGTGGAATAACCAGATTCACATTAGCCTTAGCAATTCCACAGTATCCTATTAACAAGATATTAACGAATATTTCTGAAAACTAACAGATACTTCCAAATACTGGAAGAGGCTGCCCAGGTATCTTATGGACTCTCCATCCTTGGAGATGCAGGCTTGGAGTTGATGTAAGACTCAACTGAACACAGTTCTGAACAACCCACTCTAGTTGACCTTGCTTTGAGGAAGGGGTTGGACTAGACAATCTCCAGAGGTCCCTTCCAACCTCACCTACACTATGATTCTGTGAGTAAAAATTCACCCCATGAGCCAGTTGCCTACTAAGTCTTTCCTGTAAATTGCCGTTGTAACTTCAGTGACATGACGGCTTTCGCAAAACCCCACTCTAACATACAAAAAGAGTGCTTCATTTTGAAAATATCCCCAAAGGCTACACAAATAAGTATGTGTGCGTGTGTGCACACTCACACGTGCACATGGACACCTGTGTATTTTTCACTGACACTTTCCTCCTGTGCTAGCTGTGAAAGTTCTCTTTAGTTAGTCTCTTGTCTTTCCATCTCAAAGAGCCGTTCTGGTTTTACCTCCTAATGGGGCAACAAAGAAATCTGCATAGTCTTGCAGCCAAAGCAAAGTGGGGCAAATTAGTCTGGAATTAAACAGAATACATGAATGCACACATCATTTCCACACATCATTCTTGAACTAAATAAAAGAGATGAAAACAAACTCCTCTTACAGAAAAGATCAATGTTTAAAAGAGAAATCTCTATGCTTAAAAATTTAAACATGTTTGAAAAGACATTACGTTAATGGGAAGAGTATGAAAATGAGTTCTTTGAGAAAAACAAGGCTATGTTCTGAGGTGGTCTCCCATGAAAATTGACATGGTCATTAAGAAAGATAACCTTTCATTTCTTCAGTAGGACAGAAATTGTCCTACCAAAGAATGCATAATGAATGCATTATGAGGAATTGTCTTGCAAACGTTAACTCTTTCAAATCTTCTTCCAAGGGATTACATATTAACTTTCAATTCAATAAAGCGAGTTTGATAACATGCAGTTTTGCCTTTTCTGAACATATAACTACTTTTCCGTCAGGATAAGGCCTGCAAGATTTCTTCTTTTTCAACCTCTAAGGGTGGCAAGAGGTATCTCTTATTTTCTAAGAAATATAACATGTTTGTCAGCCTTCCTTATGCAAAGGAAAAATAATATGTGAGAGAAATAAAACAGGTTAGATCCTGACTATAAGATCTTGAACAGTTGTCCGCAGAGAATTAGAAAGGGAAAAGTAGGAAAATAAAAGGCAATGTAATAGAACCATAAAAGTGAGATCAATTACTATCTTCTTGTAGTCAAGATGCCAAGCAATAAACCAGGATCGTTTCTGGCACAGAAATCCCACTCAGAGAGAACAAAATTATGAAAGAAAGAAAGAAAAGCAGTTCCCTTGCCCTGTAGCATGGAAAAACTACTGCTTCTGAAAATCTAGTGTCACATAGCTTAACCTCCACGAGTGTATTTGTTTCTACCCTCCAGAGTTTCATATGGGACAATGCTTGAAAGAAAACCAGAAAGACAGAAAGAAAATAAAGACTTACTTCTAACATATCTCACCAGTGGGAGAGAAAAGCAAAAGTGTTTAGAGTGGGAGTAGTGCCTCTCTGAAGAACACCAAGGGAAGACTGAGAGACTGCATCCAAAAACAGTATCAAATGAAGAAGGCTTGCCAGTTATTGTAGCACTGAAATGTGATATCCACCCAGTGAATTCTGTCACTGGCAGTTTGTGTTTCTTTGCTCATCTGAGCAAAAGCTACTTTGTAGAGTCAGCAAGCTCACTGCCAAGAGAATCCAGTACATTCTGATGCATGGCAATCCTCTAGATAACACTATTAAAACTTTCTATTTCTGTCACAGGTTAACAATGCCAACATTACACCAAGAGGTAGATGCTTCAGCAGGCACAGTAGCTTATCTTACGCAGTGACATTTTCTCAGATAGATTACCTGGGTGATCATGTTAGCCAGATGCCTTTTTGTCTCAAGCTGGCCACCAAAATCAATGTCAACTTCATAAAATCTGACAATCAGTCTGTACTGGTTTTGGCTGGGGTAGAGTTAATTTTCTTCACAGTGGCTTGCATGGTGCTATGTTTTGGATTTGTGATGAAAACAGTGATGACAACAGGGATGCTTTATTATCGCTGAACAGCGCTTACACAGCATCAAGGCCTTTTGTGCTTCTCAGACTGCCCTGCCAGCAAGTAGGCTGGGGGTGCACAACAAGTTTGTGGGACAGCTGACCCCAACTGGCCAATGGGACATCCCATACCATATGATGTCATGCTCAGCAATAAAACGAGGGTGTGGGGGATGGACATTGGCCAGGGCTGCTATTGCTCAGAGACTGGCTGGGCATCAGTCGGTTGATGGTGAGGAACTGGGGTTTTTTGCATCACTTGTTTTTCTTTGTTTTGTTTGGGTTTTTTCTTTGTTGTTTTCTTTTTCTCCCTTTTTTTAATTATTAAACTGTCTTTATCTCAAGCCACGAGTTTTTGCATTTTTACCCTTCCAATTCTCTCCCCCATCCCACTGGGTGGGGGAGTGAGCAAGCAGCTGTGTGGGGCTTAGCTGCCTACCCCCTAGTTAAACCATGACACAGCCATTCAATAAATATTACTTCCTTGAACAAATAATGGTCATTTCCTATTCCAGACTGTATGGAGCTGTTCTGAATAATGAAGATAAACACTGTGGAAACAAGCTCATTGAGCAAAAATTCCACATAGTCAAATCTTTACATGCAGTGTATGAGCTCAGGTCACTGGAGTAAGCTAGGATGTAAACTTCAACCCAAGTCTGTCAAGTCAGCCATAGATACTTCTACACCAAAACACTGAAAGGCAGTAAGTGCATCAGGTAGTTTTTTTTTTTGCTCTGACTCTCAAAGACTTCAAGACGGAAAGATTCCTGAAGGAGTAGTTAAAAAGTTTTTAAAGACAGCTCTGGATAACCAAATGTCCTGAGCCCACCTACCAATATGGATTCAGACGAGCAGGGCTTCAGTATCTTGACATAATTGCACTCACTAGAATTTTCTGTAGGGTATTACTGTCCTTAAAGGGGATGTGAGAGTTTTGATTTTAGGAAAGCTGGTACTTATGACTATCCATTAAACATCTTTTAGCAATGGAACATACTAAATTAAGGTTTGCGTGAACTTCAGATAAGTTTTGTTTGAGCATATTGAGCTTTTAGAGATGTTTTATTTTGTGTTTTGAAAATAAATATAATAAAGGGTATCACCTATCCAGAGATATTTACACCAAGTTGTCTATCAGAATGGCGTTTGTACAGAAAGTTCCATACACAGGTATTGTAAAGGAGAAATTTAGGGAAGTTACAGATTTATCCTAGAAGAAAGTTAAGATTATTCTAGCAAAATCTACGTTTCCTTCAGTTTCCTTATTTGTTTGTATGATATCTTTTTCTAAAAGCAAAAGAAAAATAACAGAGGCTTCCAAAACAAATCTTATATACAGGTATAGGAAGAGCTATCCTAAGTCAAACCAAAAGTATACATATTCCAGTACTTTAACTCCAACAGCAATCATAAGAGGGAATGCCAAGAAAATAGAGTAAGAAAAGGGCAAGCATATTTCCTCCAACCTCCACCCAATTCCATGTCAAAGATTTTCCGAAACTGTCATTTCTAAGGATGGAGTTTCTATGTATTTAGCAACCTCAAATGGATCTCTCCTCTGTGATTCTGTTCAGCCTCCTTCTGCACCCATAACATACTTTGGCAAAAATGCATGAACATCTAGCAACACATAAAGCACTCAAAGATTCAAAGGTCTCTGTTTCAAGCAGAATTATTCCTTAAGAATATTCCATTGCTGCAGAGCAGCAGCATTCTCTTTCAAGATTTTCCACCTGACCCAGCCATACTCCTTTTAAAGGCTTATAATTTACTGACTAAGAACACACGTAAAACAAATGCTGTCCCCATTGCAAGGGGAATTACAAGTTTATTGTAGCCTCTAATCACTAGTTCCAAAAGCTTGAATCCCAGCAGTAGTATCGCAGTATAAATAAAAGGTTAGACTAGGACTCACGTGCTTAGTATTCTAATTCCTGGCTGTGCACATGGCAAATCACTTTACTGCTCTGTGCTTCAGTGTCTCTGTCTGTAAAACGTGAATAATACTGCTGATTTCCTTTGAAAAAAATTTGAGAGCTATTAAGGAAAAGTAATATATAAGAATATGGTACTGCTATTCTTACAGTTGATTTTGTACACAGAAACCTTTGTTGGATCCGTTAGTTGAGTAGGATTAATGAGATTTTTTCTTTTTTCTTCTATTATTGGCTAATATATATCTTTCCTACACTGTAACACAAAAGATCATTGAACTGGGGAAGTGTGGATTGCTAATTGTATCTCTCTTGCAAGTGGAACAAGTTAGTTGCCCAAAGTAGGGAAAAAAGTTCTCTTTCAACAGCTAAGCACGAAGATAAATTCCTATTATACTAAAGAAACCAACAGACAAGAATATTTTTCTCTCAATGATCTGTTTGTAGCCCTTAATCTGCATATCAGGAAAAGACTGATTTCTTACAGCAAGAGCTCTCTAAGAAATGAAACTGTATCCAAAGACATCTGTATGTTGTCTACTGGTGCAGACATTACCAAGAAGGTTCAGTCAAGCAAGCATATCCCTAATATCTAAGGAATACACAAAACATGTCCAACTGTAACCATACATGATGCCTCTCTTAGGCAGTTTACTTCTCTCAGGTGTTCATTTTTTGAGTTCCCAAACTTCCTGAAAAAGCTTCCATGGAAACTTCATCCTTGCAAGATAGTGAGAGCTTTCATTTGGAGAGATTCTGGCAAAATTTTTCTCTGAGCAGAGAGACAAAAGAGTATGAAGAACATTAGTTCACTTGCAGTATCAGTATAGAATAATGTGAAAAACAGGCTGACTTGGAAGATTTAAAAAAAAAAATAAAATAAACAACGTAATAATAGCAGCCTTTGTTGCCTCTGAATCTCAAGGAAGATCGAAACAGTAGATTTCTGCAATACACAACCTAGTTACTTTATTTTTTTCCTTTTAAGAGGGCAAGAAAGGATCAAGCTTTGCAAAGCTTTTAAAGCTGTGAGGAAAGGTAGTATTTTTCTGCTTAACATTTAACTCTTTACTCTTGAAGCCTCCGCCAAAGAGGCTTTGGAACACAGACCTTCAGGCAAATCAACTCTCTTTAGTTTAATATAGATCAGAGACAATGTCTAGAATCAGCAACTGAAATCTCTTTCTTTTGGATAAGCATCTCTCTCACTGTGAATTCCCAAGAACAGAAGGTCATTATGCTGCACTAGAAAGACTGTGAAAAACACAAGACCCATCACAATATATTAAAAGCATATCAACACAAGTAATTTCATAATAGGGTAATAGGTGATTTCCATGTTAGTGTTAATAATGCAATCACAATTGATAACCTGTATGCATTTTTCAGGTAACAGAAGACACACAGAAGGGTGAATTTCAGCTATTAAAATACCCACTTGTGAATGATCTGTTTGGCTGAAATGCTTAGTGAATCTACCTAAAATGCAAACCAGGCAGAAATGTTACTTACACAATACCAGACCACAGATTGAGGAAGACACACGAGGGAAATCTGCTACAGAGAAGGGCATGCCCTTAATTGACCAGGACATATGGAGCACCCATACAGAGATGACACTGCTTTTAAACTAAGTAATAAAAGCAGATCATTGTTTGTTTTTGCTTCAATGCTCTCTCCAAACTCCATATTTGGTGCCTGACGTGTGTTCTACTGTAAAATAATAAATATGGGAGATGGAATTCCAAGAAATAAAGCTCTGTTCTCCAGACATTGCCCACCAGGATAAAGCCTTAGAACTACTTGTACCTCAGAGATGATCTGAGAGTCATAACACATCAAACATATATTTTACATAGGTAGATTTTACTTTCAAAAATTGATTTAAATAAATGTTACAGTAAAAACATGAACAAATTTTTTTGGGCTAGCAAAGAATTATGAAAAATATACTTTTTCCAGGATTAAACTCATGCCTGTTCATTTTCGCATTATGTAGTGTGTGAAAACACCTCAGAAGAATCACACTCCTTGAAACACTTCAAAAACAGATGCAGCTGACATTTTACCTATTTATTCATGAATAAACTCAAATTAAATGACTTTACGATGCATTTTTCATTAAGAAAAAGATGTCACATTTGAATTCTTTGCCTACTGAAATTAGAATATTTCTTCACCAACAAGTTTCATTACCCCTAGTGCTTGGTACTAAGTTGATCCAAACAAAACCAAAAAAAAAGGCACTATCATTACCCCCAAAACAGATGCTCACTTCTATGACAGGCTTCTGTTCTTTGGGATGCATTTTGCACATGAATAGTATTATTATAGATGGGTGATCTCTGGATCGTGTTGGAGACTTCCGGTACCAACTGCTGTAAGCATAGCATATGCAGAAGTAGTGGTCTCACACCTCCAAGTAAGAGAACAACAATGAAGAGAACTACAAATCATCCTTGCAGTAACGGACTTCAAAGAAGACGGGAGGAGGATGGTCATGTGATAGATCAATTCTTCTTTGTTTGTGAGCAAACATACTTTCTATCTATATTTGGTTTTCACATGTAAAGATTAATATTTAATGGTAACTGGGTTAAGTTTGATACATTTTTATTTTTGCAGATACTAGAGTCAATGCAAGACATCTAAGAATTACTAATAAAACAGTGTACAAAACAGTAGAAAGCAAAGATCACATTTCTTAAGGATCATGTGTTGTGTGCTTTCCAGTTGTAGTTTTGCCAGATACTGTTAAGTTTGTCATTTTACTAAGAGACACAAGAAATGTTTAAAAGTTTCCTCCACCATCATTGCATCTCTAGAGTTGTGCACTATGTAACATACGTTTAATCCTCAAATAGCTGTGTTTTCTTAATGCTGCATGGACACGTATTTTTCAAAACAACATGCGATTATAACTGCAAATAGCAAAAAAATATATTAAAGGTATTGCTTTAACCTTTTGATTTTCCTAAATTTGTTTGATGTTTGGAGATATGGTGTTGTACAAATGACTGGAAGAAACAACTATTATCCCATTTCAAAGAAATACCCAATACAATATGTTGGCCAAGTTAAGCCCATTACTTTTAACAAGTATCACATTTTTTTGCGTTTAATTTTACTAGCATATTAACTCAGGGCAGAGATCATATCTCCAGTCCTCTCATGCAGACATCCATGAAATCATGCACAAATGACAACCCAACAATGATAACACTAAGTTCTTTACTGTGCATTTTCATTTAGACAGAATATTCTCACCTCTGTTTCGTCCCATTTCAGATCTATAACTTTCTGTCCCGCTTTTGGCTGCCATGTAGGTAACGTCATGGTTGCTCTTGAACGAGGAAGAACAATGTCAGGTTCCAAAGTGGATGAGACCGGTCTGCTCTGTCTTGGTGATGTCGACTCGATCCGTTCAGAGACCGGAAGGCTGTGAAATGAGTGTTCACAGTTTGTTCCCTCATAGCCTTCACTACAGAGACAGAGGTAGCCATCACCACTAGTGCTGCAGTTACCATGGTGACAGGGGTTGCTGGCACAAGGATCTGAAACAAACTGGGAAAAACATATCATATAGGTCAATTACTGCAGAAAAAGGATTTATTTCTGAGCTTTACAAAGACCATAAAACAGGATTCTTTTCCCTGCCTGTATTTATCTTCTAAACATATTTATGAACCAAGCTCATCTTTGATGTATCCTCAAGGAAGTAAATTCAAAGGATTAAAGAATAATGTAGATTAATCTGTATTAACCACTTTTCTCAGACCATTTAATGCTAATTCACTGTTGACACATACAAGCAAAGTGATAAACATGAAGTAGTAACATGGCCACTGTTCATAATCAGCAATTTTCAAAAACAGTCTTAAAAGAGTAACCCATCCAGAGAAGACAACAAACATCTAGCAATTTAACACAGAAACAGGAATGGGGCACAGAACTCACACAGATCACCAGGTCATGAAGCAGCTCTGTGTTGTCAGAGTTAACCACATCACACAAGCCTATTCATGGACACAACTTCCATTTTAAAACAGCTTTTTTAAAAGTGGGCCTTTTACCCGCACTTCGTTTAGTGGACAGCAGTTTCAGAATCTGATTCATTCTGGTGTTGAAAACTTTCTAAGAGTTAGAAAGTTGGGGCAAAAACGTGCTTATTTTTAAAACAGCATTTGTAATAGTATAGGACAAGACTGAGCTCAGTGATATAGGGAAAATCCTGTCCTAGGGTTGCCTGCCTTCTTCTAATTTCTAGCTTAAATTTATCTACAGCTAATTTGTACTCAGTTTCTTATGTCATCATTGACTTTCAGGTTAAATGTCTTTTCCATCTTCTATGCTGATGTTTACATCCGTAATGTATTTATAGAATACATCTACAAACTCTTCTCAAGTTTCATCTCCTAGACTAAAAAAGCCATGCTTGCTCAGCCTCCTTGTGGAGGACAAGCCCTCCATTCACATGTTCATTTTTGCACCCCGGATGACAAAGTTTAGCACTGCCTTTTGCAAATGCATCAATTATTTTGTTTGTCCTGGAAATAGCTTCCTTGATATTACTTAAGAAATGTTTGCCTTAGTCAGAGCTAAATCACACTGCTGACTCACTGTCATCGTTTGACCAACTAAGACAGCCAGGCAGTCCCCTCGATTTGTCTTCACATCAAAGTGACAACCCATCCCTGGAAACAGACACTTTCTCAGACTTTAAATGCAAATTTCACCCAAGTGCTCCAGTCCTAAAGGTTACCCAGTTCTTCCCTGTACAATATTCCAGTCCTTCCCTGCATAAGCAATGCTGCTTCTTATATTTCTCAGTAAAGCACCACAGTTACTTATTATTGAACGTTTGTTTCAATTATCATAAGAATTACATAAACTTTATATATCATTAATGCCATTAAAAAAAGTATCAAAAGTACCAAATCCTAATATTACACTTTCAGTGTAATAACAGTAACAGTACTATTATTGACCTCAGCTAGAATTCTTTCTTTGGCTGGAATTTTTTTATTCCCCAGCCTCTGTAACATTTTTGGACAGAAAACTGAGGAAACATTATTATGAAAGTTAACTTTGGAGACAGTTAATGGTGAATGTCAGATTTTGAACTGACTGATGCAGAAGAGTTAGAGGCCATGGAAGACAGTCCAAAATGTATGGTCTACTCATTTATCTTGTGGTTCAGTTACAGCTCTGAATGTTATTTACTTTGCATGGGGACACATGTCATACATATCAGGTGATACATTAGACATCACAGTCAAGTTCTGTCTCTTCTGCATTTTTAAAACTCAGCTATATAGCGAGTTTATATATACTTAATATATCAAGTATCAAGGGCTTATCTCCTTAAAGTCTCTTTCTCCTGCAAATCAACAGAATATAGAAGTTCTCAAAGAACAATTTCTAGATCATTTCTCCACAAAATAATATTTAAGTGACAGAAAAAAAAAAGAACAATTTCCAGGAAGGAACAAAACCTAGTTCTGTTCTAGGGCTTGTCAACTACATTTTAAGCTTGCTCCCACTGCCAAGCAGCAGAGATTTTCACAGAAATTTCATTTTCCTTTAAGAGTGTTGAAGAGAAAAATTGTTGACGTGTGAACAAAGCCCAGTTCAAAAATTGTTTGCAACATTTTCATGTTCTGGTTGCTTGGACTAGATCTGAGTTTCAAAGACATACAGCTATCGTGCATACCCTTATTGTTGGATAAGCTCTTTACTCATTCTTTCACAATGAATCCAAATTCACATTAACCCATTTTTGATTAATAAATCAGCATTTATTCTATTCTGAGGAAATTTAATTGTTTTCGTCACATCTAAAATGTTAAGGTTATTATTTGCAAACCTACTAACAAGAAAGAAAAAATAACATTTTCAAACAATCACAAAGGGCACTTTCTCCCCTTAGTGAATACATCCATTCACTTTACAAGCAAAATAATAAAAAGTGCTCTGTGATACATGTTATATGCTGTAAACTGTTTTGAGCTTGTTTGACTGGAAACAGATGTGCTTAATGACAAGCACTGCTTACTGCTGCCCATGCCACGCAGTGAAGAACACCTTGTGCCTTATGAATCGCCACTGATCTTCCACACACAGTGGAAGTGAAAATAATTAAGACTGCCTGGTCTAGATGAAGAATAAAAAGAAATGAGTGTAGATGTAGAACTTCAGCATGCACTTTCTCAGAATTGAGTTTTATGAAGTACTTCACAGAATTTTAACTTATCATTTCCTTTTCTTAGTTACTATTAATTCTAAAGCTCATTTTTCTTTCAGTAAGCCTATCAAAACAAATCAATACGTCCTTTGTGCAATAAGTTTTCTGTTGAACTAAAGAAAGTACATTTTCATTAGCAGTTAAAAAGAGATGAGGAAATAAAATTGATTCATTTGTGTTGGCTGTGATGTTTCTGTGGTTCCTCTAGTCCTCTCCAAGGTGGCAGCAATGGTTAGCAAGGGTTCTGAGAAACATCCTGACACAGTGAACAGCATGGCTCAATCAGAATTAAAAGGTAGCAAAATTTCAAGGTTTAACCTTCAACAAACTTTTGAAGCTTACAGAAAAAAGTAAACATCCTTGGTCTCATAACTGAGAGCTGAACATAAGTAAACTGTGAGTAAACAACTAAAAGAGCCCTTTTTCAGCCATTCATTGTGAAGTTCACAATATTTTAAAGTACTGTTGCATAGAGAAAAGGACAAAGCAAGTAATATGTATCCATATAGCCCATGAATAAATAAGAACACAATATAATCACTGCGAAAAAATTCCAGATCTTTTTTAGGTGTAGAATTTTAATAATCTTGATTAAGAAAATACATTTAGTATCTAGGTCTCTTGTTTTTATCCCCGTTTCTCCATTTAATAGTCTGTCTGTTTTCATAATACATTCATTGACTAAATAGGCACAGTCAGCAGTTGCAGCTGACAAAGCTGAGCTAAAAATCATAAAATGTATTTGCATGCAATTACTATTCCATATGCCTGGACAGTTGTAATCATTGGAGTATATTTCCAACAGAATCCTAAGATAGATGCATACGAAGGTGCCCTTCATATTGCAGTTAATTTTTCAAAGGCAGACTGAATATGGTATAAACACTGGGCTTGTTTAAGAATCACACTCACAAACATGGATTTTTTGCCAGCCAGTCCAATTGTTTCCTGAGGTTTCAGTTTAAGGTAAAACACTGCAAGATGTAAATCTGCAAGATCTTTCTGCCAGTACTCCTTGTGGTGACACCAATTTGTCATTTAATGCTCATTCGCATCTCTTCAGAGTGGTTCTACTTGTTCTACCTGGAGACAGTCCAGGTAGATCCTTCGGAGAGCTTCAAAAAATAGAATGGTAAGCCTAAAGAGAAGGCTACAGATGAGCTCCTAAACACTGTGCAAAACCTGTCTTGCACCTGCAACTCTCCTCTTAGATGTGTTAGTACAAAACTAACTTTCGGCTCAGTTTTTATTGCTGTTGCCTACAATCACAGACAATATTATACCAGCTTGCAACTTCAGTAAAATATGGAAAAAACAGAGTAAATCCAGTCCTCATATTAGGAATTCAGTGGATTGTTTAAATCCATTCTACATAGTGAATGTCCAGCTGTTAACACAGCCAAACTGCCACAACAATGTCAAAGATGCATATTTTACATATGTGTCCAGTAGCACTCACAACCTCCGAAACAGTCTTCAGATATTAAAAATCGACAAAGTCCAAAAGTTTCCAACTCTTCAATGGCTTCCTGAGACAATATTTCCAGTTACAGGATAAAATGTTGTAGTTTTCAAATACGTAAAGTGACTCTAGCTGGTTGGGATTTAGATAGCTAGTTTCTTCACGTGTTCTGGTAATAACAGATCTTAGGAGAAATTTAAATCAGTAAAATTAAAACTGGCTTTGCACCTACATTGCTGTAGAAATTCCCCAAGATAAGAGCAGACAACTGTTCTCCAGGAAGAGATCATGGGAAGATCCACCGCATATCACCAGCAGAGAAAAGGGATCAGACACACCAATTTCAGGCTATGCACAGTACATTAAAAATTATCAACTTCTGAATCCTTTAGAAAGAAAATAATTAAAACCTACAGTTTTAGCTATTATCAGTTTGTTTTTAATACAGTAGGAAAAAAAAAACTTTTTCTTATAAGCACCTCTGAAATATCATACTATCTTTGCGTATGCATCAATTTATTAAAAAAGAGATGGAAACAGACTTAAATCTTTTACATAGCAACGGCAATAAAGATTATCTAGAAATGTAATCTCTTTGAAAGAATGATTTAATTATGTTCAAACTATTATTTAAACTCAGCCTCATTCAATCCTTCACACAGTGAAGTTTTAAATCCCATTCCATCACACAGTAAATATTAATGCCAACTAGGAAACAAAAGACAAGAAAACAGGATTAATTGAAATAGGAAAAAAAACAGATGTTCCAAAAAGTGTCCACAGAAAAAGCATTGAGATGAGTATATCAAACAAATGCATTTTTTTTCTGTTTTAAGAAAAGACTGTCCTGTGACTCAGTGAGACCCAAGCAACATATGTAGGTTCAATTTCTGGCTCTCCCAGAGACATCCTGCGTGACCTGCGAACAGTCTCTCTGCCTCTTTCCTAACTGTAAAATGGAGATTACATTCCTTTCTCACACTGCCTGTGTTGTCTGGTTAGAAAGCAATTTTTTTCAGGATGGGAGGCACAGAGCCAGAGGTAGATAGGAACTCTCAAGCAGCAGTAAAATACAAATAAATATAATAAAGAAATAAATCTCTGTACATCAAGGCTAAATCTGTTACCTGTGGCTATTCAGGTTTGTTTCTTTCTTATTCTTTCTTCCTCTCTTTCTCTTTTGTTTCTTTCTGTGGCTCTTCAGGTTTCTTCTGAACAATTCTTTGCTCAGATGAACAGAAGTGTTCAGGGAAATATCCAGCAAAGATTCTTTAAAGTTAAGAAAAATTCCTAAATTATATTATCTTTTCTAATTAACCCATAAAGGACAGCAAAATCTTATTGATATTGCATGTTTAGACACTATACTCTTTATTAAAACAAGATCTGCTTGAAAACAAGTAGGTTGAAGAATATATTTATTTTCCAACTGTGACCAAACATAACAGAAATTAAAAAGTGGCTAATACACTGTGATTATGAGAGTTAGGATGAATGAGATTTTTTTTGTCTCATGAGAATGTAAAAATTAACCAGTATCAGCACCATGGTGCACATAGGTATCTCCACCTTAAATGGCTGTTACTGAAAAGCTGCCTGCAATTACTTTTGCATATGTGTTTAAGGAAGCTCTTGGAAAGTAATTCTTCTACCACATGTGGAAAACTAGTACTATGCCATAGTGAAACACTGCCTCACAGGGTGCAGTGACCAACCTGCAGCTTGATCAGACATCAGACAGTCCATACAGGAATCGGAATGTCACAATTTGCCAGAAAAAAAAAAAAAGTGCCAGTATGGTGCTATTCTATACTAAAAAGTACCCATATGCTATGAGCTACATCAGTTTGAGCCCTGGGTATCAGCGACTTTAAAGAATGGGCAAGCCACAAAGTATTAGAAAGTGCTTTATACAGAGGTGCTGGAAATCAGGGCTTTCTTTCCCATCCCTCAAAACAGTGTAAGTAGGACAAAATGTTTATATATTACATAAAACATTAATATGGCAGCTACATAAGTTTCAGTTATTAGAAACTAACTACAAGCTGCAACACAAAATCTAAGATTTAGAAGGCTAATGCCAAGAACTGTATTATACTGAAACTACAATGTAAGCAACTTCTTTCTAGAAGTAAACATTTACTGTTTTCCTTTAACAATTCCACTCAATGTCCCAACCCATCAGGAAAGACATCAATAAATCTAATAAAGAAGTGCAACCTTTATCAGATAATTCAGAACACGGTTCCTTGAAACACCGTTAACCATGAGCATTTTGGATTGCTTCCAAGCTGCCATTCTTATTCTGAGTTTTGAATATTCAGAGTAATGACACGGCCAGTGAATGTAATAAATGGATATAAAACATTTTCTTTACTTCAGTGAAGCAGGAAAAAAATGCCTGAAGAAATTGTCTGTTTAATTGAGAACCAAAGCATGGCTGCCCAAATCTATTTGAAAAACCAGCAAACATAACAAGGCAAATTTTAAAAACATGATAGATTTTAAAAACAGAGCTCCAGCAAATAGCTAAGTTACCCTTGCATAATAAGTTACCATACATCAACTGCTATGCTCTACCTATCCTCAGGCACATTCTTACCTCGAGGCATACTGAAATAACTACAAAATAAATTGAGATCACTTTCCCTCTCCCTCAACAAAAGGAAAATATCTACTTCACACTAACCACAGGGTACTGCTAGATGTGAGCATGTACATAAATAATTATTGAGAAGCACCTTATAGTTTTTCCTCAGCTTTTCTCATTAGATTATTATTAATATATTTGATTTTTTTTTTCCTTTATCCTGTTGGGAAAGGCCATTCAAATTGTTTGATATTTGCTAGATATAGAGGATTTAATATTACATTTCAAGTAGACAAGCTAAGCCAACTTACTGTGTTTTTAAGCAACACCCATACTTAGCAAAGATGCTTTTTAAAAACAAAATGAAGTCAGAATATCCATCCTGAAGATAGGTCAACTACTTATCAGAAAGGATCTAACAAATACCATTAGATCTATGAAGATTAGCACTGAGGTTTTCTACCACAGCATCATCTCATTTTACTCTCAGTAAGGGTTGGCAACCTACAGTATAATTGTTAAATGGGACCCCAGTGGCACACTCATTACTGGTGGTAAAACTAGGGGGTAATTCTGAAGAAAAGCATTAAATTCATTACAGTAACACAATACATTTGTTTGTTTAGATCTTATGCTATTATTTCATTATGAAAACATCACACAGTGAAAGAATTATCAAGAGTGTCTTTATTCTTAATATTGTTTTCTCTTTTTAGAAGTATTTTTTCTTGAGCAACAGTAGGGTGCACAAAATATTTTTATGACAGGACATTAAGATATGTAATGATATGAAAAGTCATAACATTTTTATTTCTAGAATGAACTTTCTGCTAGTTTCAAATACATTATTCACTTGTGAGAAGCTGAAATTAAGTAAGTACACTCCTTTATATTATTCTAGAAGTCATTAAATGACCTAAAAAATGACATGTAGTATTCTATAAAAAAACAAGCAAGTGTTCCAAATTACATGCCAAAGGTTTTAAAAGATTTTTTTAAAAAAAGATTAATTAATTCTAATGAATTTAAGTTTGAAGTTAAGCATATGGGTCACAGTCTAATCCAAGGCTAATAATATTATTTCAAAATCTTAAAGTTCTGCCATGAATACTCTGAGTTATAATGAGATCAGGACTAGCCCAGGGAGGAATACAGTTCAAATATCTTTATGAAACAAAAAATCCCAAACAATCTGCTACTGGGATTTTCAAAACTGACTAAAGAAATTACTTATCCTTCTGAATACTAAGAAGATCTTGAATTCCTAAATTTTTAGCTGTTTTAAAAACAAAAGCATGCTATAGCCTCTATTCAGGTATGCCAAGTTTTACACAATCTCTGTGTCTGTCCACCCTTACAAATTTTGACCCCAGTGAACAAACCAGATTTGGTAGTTTTCTAGAGATCTCAGAAATAATTAAACTTCCATTGCATGAACAAGCAACCAGACAGAGGACCAAGCCTGTGTAAGTGCTCTAACTGGCGAAAAGACCACAGCATAAGTTCACACTTTATTATAACAGCAAGCTAGCTACAAGACAGAGCACTCTTACAAAGTTCAACAACAGGAACAGCATTCTCATTTTCTCTAGCATCAACATCAGTCAACCTAAGACACAAATTCATATAGAACAAGACTTCATTAGTTCAAGTACTCACGGCATTTCTTGGTTTAGAAGTCTGAGGCTTCAGACAGTTTCTAGATGAGATACAGCAAAATAGGCACACAGCTCTTGTAAGAACAAGAGAAGGACTGAGTAACACAGTGTGTTGTGCAGTAAAACTATGCAGTTGAACCATCAACCCCGCATGAAATCCTGAAAAATTCGATAGATATGACAACTGGCTACTTTCATAGCCTTTTGCCCACAAGAGGCTGTGAAAACAGGAAAAGATAATAAACACATCCATAAGGTATCTAGGAGATGTGATATAATCAGCAGTTGACTGATGCCACGTTTTCCAAATCAAGTATGAAAAAACAATTAAAATTTGAGGAGTTTGAAAAGAAGTAGCTGTTATAATTTCAAGCCACAATACATCAGAAAGGAGACTTTTTGCCAGCTGAGACATTTGGCAATCAATAAAAGAGAAAACACTTAGGCACCTCAAATAGATGAGCACTCTACAGGTCCTCCAGCGCTTTCAAACAACCAGCATTACAACCAACATTACTGCACTCCATCCAGTACTACTGACACCACAGTAAGTCACAGGTATGTGGTCTCCTGATTTTTTTCTTATTTCTCATACTTAAACATCCTGCCAGATTTAAAGTTAAAATATTGTCTAGTTGGAGAAATACTGAAAGAAAGATGAAAAAAAATTGCGAACACATGAATGCATTCTCTCAGTATGCATTCTCCGTATTGCTGTGTTAATTAAGTTACTCCCCATGATCGCTACTTTAAAAACTCTTTCCTCCTTACATTAATATATACTTGATTTTAATCATTCAAGCTTAGGATTAGAATTCCAAGACCCAGCTATGTTTTTAATATAGTTATTGGGGGTTACACATCAAGTACTTAATACAATCAACACACTGAGCAGAACTGACATCTAAAGGGAATCGGTGAAAAGGGATGCCAGTGTGCAGTAGCTGCCTTCAGTTCTCTGGTTGTTCCAGCAGACAAGGACTCACAGCCTTCCTTCCTGGATTAGGAACCAAAAGAGTTTTCTGATCACAAGTGATTTTTTTCTTTTAAGACATGGTCGGAGGCTGTATAGAAAAGTCAGCATCTTTATCTCATAACAAAGTACCTGCCTGCACATGAAGAGCAATGTCCAGAGAGTTTCAGATCAACATCCAGTTCCTAATCCCTAAAGAATTTACCATTTTACTGCAAGAAGTAATTGGATTAAATATTTGAAAAATGTTGGGAACAGAGATAAAAGCCCAAAATTTCTTTGCTCCTCCTTGCTTAAACACCATCATTCACTCATGTTGACACTCATTCCCATCGTCACACGCTCTGCCCCTGGGATTTTTGTTCTGTGAAAGCAGTTTAAACTACAACTTTTTATCTCACATTTTATGACAGGCTAATAGTGAACTCAGTTACTTCATGGCAGCTAACACACAGTAACTTGTTAAGGTATGACAACAGCAGCATATGCCTGAACCTTGAGAATAAGCCAATCTTCAGATGCATAAAATAGGTCTTTATATTCAGTGGTTAGAGGCAGTGCTTCTTTTAACCTCATCTGAAAGAGCTGTTTTGCCCAGTCAGTAGAACAACCTTTGGGGGCTATTTTTTAAAACCAAATTTATCTTGTGGTCCAAAAGACCTTCTAAAATTTGTATTAAAATAAACCGGATGATCATTTTTCCCATGACATATACAGTAACAATTGTTCAGGGTTTTATCTTTCTAGCCTATGCCAATACAATTTTTCTAATGTCAGGTTTTGATTATTTTCTTGTAATTTCAGCTTCTTGATCACTCTCACAACTTCTAGTTATATACACAGACTTTTCATTTCTTTAGTGCAGACGATTGTGCCTTCCTGCTAGGACAATTCAAACAGGAAACTACCTCTAAAATCTCTAGGTCTAGGGAAATAGAAATTTGGTGTTTAGCCCACCTCTCTGGGGCATTTGTATGCAATCTCAGGTCTCCTGCAGCAAGATACAGGGACCCTGTCATTACTGATAGGAGAATTACTCCTCAGTGTGTTTACTTTTTTTTTTTCTGTCTGTCATGTCAGCGATAATAAGCAGAAAGTTGTTTGTTGTAAGATCTTACTGGTGTCTCTAGGATGCCATACATACTCACTGTTCAACATGATGAAAGATACATGTAGAAATGGTAAAATGAGTCGATTTTCAGTAAACTAGAATCCAGCAATAAACTCATCATCTATCATTTTAAATCTGCCCCAAAGATCATAGCTGTTACCAAATGCATTAAATATTAATGAACAGTTCCTGAAAGAAATGACAGGATTTGTGCCCCCTCTAGATGAAAGGGCCCAAATGAAGGGGCCCTGTCCCTTTAGGCCATAAATTATTATTGGGATTTTTTTTTGCTTAAGTCTCTCTTTCAGTTGGTCTAAACACTGGAATCTACAAAATCAGATACAATACTTTACAGCCCATCTTTCTAGCACTGTAGAAAGCAGGGCTGTGACCTAAATAAGCTCTCCTATGAATTTTGTTCACGAGGTCATATATCAAATGACCTTATATCCGTCATCAAACTACACTGTGTGCATACTGTCATTTTGCTGTCCAAGAATATTTTTTTAGGTGATACCATTCTACAATTTCTCTCACTCATACAAATTTCTCTTCTGATGGTTTACCCTCATGAATTAGTCTGTACCCAGACAAGTTGAAATTTATGTCACGGGTCATTCACCATATATTTTTACTTCTCCAAATCCTTTATTACTCTCTTTGAATGACTCCAAATCTGTTGTCTTAGCTAATAATCCCAATACTAATTTATGTCTATTGGCATAGATAGTGTTTCGATGCTGTGAATTAGATTTATCACTTTCTGAACTCAGCCATACTTCATGGCATCTAAAAAAACTCTATGGCAATAACTAAATTGTAGAACTTCTGTGCTGAATGAGGAAATACTCCTTTCATCTGATTTAAAATTTCTGTTTGGTAATTTTATTATACATCCCTACTCCTTATCCTATGATAGCAAATATGTTGCTCTTTTCTTCACCTCACTCGTGATTTTAGAGACTCCTGTCACAACTGTGTTTGGAAGAGAGGTGAACAAGAAAAGTCCTAGATATTCAGAAGTTGTTTCATATGCCTTGTTGTCATTCACTGCCTCTTTTTGAGGTGGGGAGAGAGTACCAGAGGTGTGGGTATACTTTGGATTTATATACTGGTATAGTGATATTACCTACTTTTTTCTCTGGTCCTTTCATCATAGTAATCAAAATATTAAAACCAACTCTTACAATGATCCTCATTTGTTTTGCCACTGTATGTCATTTCTTATCTATATGACACATAATTCTCTATTCACTCTATTCAAGGACAAAATTGATTGCCTGTACTGGTTTAGACACAGACCCTCTGAGGTTCTGTACGTCACCATTCTCCTGCACACACGTACTACACACGATGGTGATTACCCGCACAAATCTGCAAGGATTTGCAGATCTGATCACAATCATGCTGGGAAGCTTTGTATTGAATACAAAGACAACAGCAGCAGAATTCTATTTCTTGCAGATAGCTCTAGCAGCCTTTTATTAATTAGAGTCCTGTATGTGTGCTTGCATTTTTAATAGTTTTCTATGTATTTTTTTGCAAGATTCCGTTAGTTCTTACAACAAAACATTCATTTTTGGTGGCAAACATCAGGGCTCTTGAAAGGTACTCTCCCATACTGACATGATATAACAGGTAGCAAGACACACAAGAGTGTCTGATAGCACTCCAGAGATAAGGAGAAGTGTTTATGGATATTCCTTTCCTCCAGATTGTCGGGTTTTTAGGGGCTGATGCACTTATCTCCTTTTGAAACAGCTACGAGAATTCAAGGGAATATTTCCCGCTACTATAAAAGAATTCTAGGTTATTTCTGGGGTTATCACCCAGCGTATTGCCTCAGTCATGCATTAGTGAGGCACTTGCATACTGTCACTCATAATGCTTAGCTCTGATATAAGTGTTAGTTACGATACTAAAAATGCTACTTTTCCTGTTGTAACTGTATTGAAAGATGATGATTTAGGAAACATTTGAACAGGCAGCCAAACACTGAGTCTACAAATAGGAAAATAGTATAGTACATTTTGCACAATAGTATATATCTGGGGTCCCATCCAACTCGACAAAAAATTCAATTTGTACATGCGTGTATTTACATCACAGGATGAGACAGCATCTTTTGACAAATGTCAAATATTTCTTAAAATTATTGAAAACTACACATACGCATCTTGCAGAAATATTTTGTCGTTGACCTTCAGCAAATAAGTTTATACGAAAACAAACTTTAAAAAAAAGATAGGAAAAATAGGAAAAGAAATTTTAAACCACTGCTATGAGCATGTTATGGGCATGCCTTGCAGGAAGCTTCTGGTGATGGACAAAAAAAATGGCTCATTAAACCCCTGCTGTGCCATATCCTGCATATCTTATTGTGTCAGGTTACATGATATTTTAGGACACTCCACAACTGCCATTCCCTCTGAGGATAGAAAGTGCAATGGAGTAGGATAGGTTTCTTAATGTTATATTTGCAAAATGGTAAAACACAACATAACCTCATTGTAGTATAAATTTTGTCATTAGTCCCTGTTGCCTCACTGTAGTTGGTTCAAAAACTGTTTTAATTAAGATAAGTAGTTAAAAGGATAACAAAAATATGGACAAGAAAAAGAAAAGTCATTAAAATAATTTTCTCTTAATTTGCCTTGCTTCTGGTTTGCTTCCTTATGCCCAGGAAACCTTTCAGATTTACAGTGTTCCTTCAAGATCACAGTGAAAGTCAAAAAAATTTGAAAACCATGATGTGATTAACCAATAAACCTGGCAAACCTCTTCCTATTAATATACTTGCCTTTTGCCTTACAGAAATTCTTTTTGAATTAAAGACACAGATAAAATATTCTTCTGAAAAATAAGATTTTTTTTAAAATCCAACTAAAAAGTTTTTTTGTCAAGTCATTTCTTACTTAATGTAGAATAGGGACAATTCCGAAATAGGATAGGAAATTAGCACTGGGGGAGAGAGTCTGGAGCAAGAACAAAAGAAGCTAAGAGAAGTTGACCAGGAGAGACAAAAACATATTTTGACAATACAAGAGAAAGAAGTATTAATTAATCAAAACATCTAGTCACAGAATCAGCCTGATTTTCTAATATAAAAGATGATAAATCATGGGTTCAGGATTCTTTTCTCTATTGCAACAAGACACCG
Source organism: Fulmarus glacialis (assembly GCF_000690835.1). NCBI lineage: Eukaryota > Metazoa > Chordata > Aves > Procellariiformes > Procellariidae > Fulmarus > Fulmarus glacialis. Next base: position 50,846 of record NW_009208878.1, read on the forward strand.
AGTTACAGATGAAATAGAGGGACAGATATGGCTAATGCTACAGTTTTTAGCCCAAAGAAATAGATTTGTATTGCAAGGACAGAAGAATACAAGTATTTTACATAAGCATATGCAAACATTTAAAAAATGAGTCAGCACTAAATACTTGCTAGACTTGGTACTGTATCTTTAACCTGAAATCTCCACCTACAGATGTATTCTTGAAGCACTCAGCTGCAAAATACTCATAGAATGTCAATTGTTTACGTTAAAACAAAAAGAAAAGTAGCACAAGTACTGCTTTCTGAAATGTTAGTCTAAAGAGACAAAGAGGAAAAAAAGTTAAATTCTAAACCGTTAAAGCCAAAAATGTTATTTATGCCTGTATACCACATAAGCTTTCCATTATTACTTTTCCTTACAAGATAAATATGTAAGAGGAATACAAAAACCCATTTACTGCACGGCACAGAGCAGAAAGAATTTTTAGAACTATTGAGACCTATAGTTTGGAACAGAAACAATCTGATAATGATCTAGTCCCATCTCTCCCCTGTTCTGGAAAAATCAGGCTGTTGCTCACCTTCCAAAAAGCTTTCTTGTGAAAATCCAGCATACCACTACTACTTCTTGTTCAAATTTTCAGTAAGTTCTCTATAAATGCTAAAATATGTTATAATTGCAGTACCATCACGGGACATCTACACCAATTACATCCTTAAAGACTAAACATTTTTAGACCCTTCTATTTTTATATTTTTCAATCCAATTGATGATCTAACATACATTGGAACTGAGCCACTAATGAGCAATGGGCATTTACATATATTTGCATCCTTGAGTAAAGAGGTGTCAGTTGCAAAATCAAAATAAGACTCAGAATTAGAGAAAAAATAAATATCCCAGAAAATACTGTTACCCTGCCTAATAGGTATTAGGAATTAATCTGTCAGCAACTCTGATATCTTCCATACAGTTCTGATGGATATTCGCAAACATGCTGATCTTCATAACAAAGCCTGGATTTCAGTAGCATTTGATTTGCTGGGTCCAGTTTTAATATTGTCTCTCTGGGTCTAAATCCTTAAGCACACATTCAAATGCACCCCCAACATCCCTTTAATATCTTATTTGGAGGACACCATCATCCAAATGTCCATGCATTTGTTTCAGGAGAAATTCTCTCATATGTCCTCAAAGGCGACTGTGGACTTCTTTAGCTCATTGCTCACCTCTGGCAATGAAATGGCAATGAAGTCAATTAACACTCAGACACTGAGATTTCATACATGGACCCACTTTACTAGGTGAAAATGAAAGAAAAGAAGTATAGTTGGTGGAAAAACTGTGAACAAAATGTGAACAAAATCCCTCTTCCATTGTGCAGGCTACACTAGAATACTTGGGTTACAAGTCAGTCCTGAAGCTTTCTTAATATATTTAGGCTTGTAAAACCCACTCTCTTCTCCAAAAACTGCTGAAGAAAAAGCATCCCTCCTTTACAACCTTACAGTCTGCTTTGCTAGTTTACTGGATCCATACAATTTTCTCTCCCTGCTCAAATGATCTGCTGCTTAATTACAAGCTCATCTGGAAGGATCAATATCTCTTGGCAGTAACCAATTCATTATTCTAACGTTTCTGCATTTGATTAGGAGAAACTCCAGTCAATTTTTGTTAATTGTTCCTTACCTGCATCCTCTATCAATATCTTCTGGAACTCCAAGATAAAATACAGGTTAAAAAAAAAAAAAAAAAAAGGAAGAAGAAAAAAGAAAAAAAAAAAGACAGAAGCAAAATACCATTTATGGTCTTAAAATCAAAAGAAAAAGACTACCACAACCAGGCATATACTAAATCTTCATGGTCTTCGTCCTTAAAAGAAATAGGTCTGGATTTGTGAAATGGTACGGAAACAATGTTCAAAGCCTCAGGGATGGAGGGATACAGGAGTACATAAAAAGTTACTTTTATTCTTATGGTCTCCTCTGCCAAATCATTGACTTCCTGTGACAGCAACAACAAAAAAGAGTAAATGAAACATTAAATTCCCATTTAAATCAGATAAACCGTTTTGTTCATTACTGCTTTCAGCAAGATTGAATTCTGCTTCACTATCTGCTTTTGCCATACCAAATGGAACAAAGGGACAGATCACTAGAAAGCCTAACACAATGCATGCAGTAAAATGTACTGTTTCAAATCAAAGTGTCAACCTGCATAAATAATTAGCCAGAACAAATGTATTTAAAACACAGGTATACACAATATATAATACTTAATTATACCCAAAGCTGTCATTTCCCCAACAGCTTCACTTTTATTTAATTGTTTTAATTTCAAAAAACAGCTTGCCAAGAATGAACTAGTGCCCAAGACAGTTTTACTGGAATTTAGTGACTATGTACAGTCAGGTTAAATGTCAGTTCAGTTCTGGCTAGTCACACTGGCCCTCAATATATTCAGAGAGTAAAGAGAAGCCCCCAGGCTGCAAGCCAGAGAAATTTTAAGAGATCTTTGTCTTCCTGGGCTTGTAGATTAGTATTGAATTTGGAAAAAGTGAGAGACTGAAAGGTAAGAAAAAAGCAGGTGGCTCTTGCACAAGCTTTGTCACATCACTTTGCCAATGTATTTCCAGCTTGATTTGTCACACTTCTGTTACTATTCTGTTAGCCTTTACTGGAACAGACTGCATACTTTATGAAGACATTCCGGAATAATTTCTTGCACCCAAAAATGCCAAGTAAGGACAAAATAATTAGCAATTTCATTTTACTTTGTGATCTGAAACAGGATTTGAATCTTCATAAAGCATGGAATCCTTCTCCTGAAAACATAAAAAGGAAAGGAACAACCTTTAGACTGCCTAACTTATGACTTCCTCGCATTGTGATTTGTAAAAAATGAACAGAAATATTTACATATTTCCTAACTCCACAGAAACACATCAGGCAAAATAATTATTTTAGTCTTATGTGGAACACAGTCAACGTTATTTATGTCTGAAATGCAATTAAAAAAAAATTTGGCTATCTTAACTGAATAACTAACCACAGAAACCTCCCTCATAAGCCAGTAAAATTACATCAAGCAGTGCTGTAGGTGTGCCTATAACTCCTTGCTGTGGCTATCTACATGAAAAAGAAAGCCATATTCCACCACAAATGTGTACAGAGATCTGCTAGGTAAATATTTGGGAACTGGAAGGCCAGTATTACAAGCAGATTGAAGCATGGCACTATCCCATCCTAAATTTCTTTAGGATACATTCCATCTGTCCACACTTTGATTGCAAAGTCAGAAAAATAAAAGCAAAGCAAAGCAGTTTTTAGATACAAACCATCTGGTAAAATGCCTAAAATAATCACTCTGTTTCCTTTTCAATAACTTTCCATATGTTGGTAACTACCCATATTTTCTTGTCCCATAATACAATCATCTTGGAACTAAAAATGCGTTCTAGATTGCTGAAATTAGAATTACATTCACAATTTAGGATATACCCTACTGCAACTGTACTTGTTCTTTTATTTAATATAGAAAATTCTGCCTGCTGATTTATTATTGCTCTTCATCACCAATTCTTATTAGATTTCAAATTGCAATGACCTTGCAAAACAAAGCACTATCATACTGGGGTTGGATTCGGGGCGGGGGGGGGGGG
>NW_009208878.1:54502-83683 GCF_000690835.1 Fulmarus glacialis
GATTCCTCTTTTTTTTTTTTTTTTTTTTTTTTTTAAGATAAAAACCACCATGTTGCTAAATCTGTTCCACCTATTTAGCCTGCTCTGCTTATTACAGAAATATTTCCAAAAAGAGAATTATCTTTTTATCTCCACCCCAGTAGACACATTCTGTATCTTCATCAGTCTTTCTATGACCAAGCTGTATTACCCCAGATGAGCAAATCCAGTGCACTGAACACTTTTTTACACTAATCTTATAATTCCCTGTTCTGCTCACAAAGATGACTACAACCTTTTCTTCTTGTAATTTTTATTTATCATAAAGAGCTCTTGCCAAGTTGCGATGGAGGAAAAAATGCATATTGCTCCATATTACATATAAATGAACTATAGGATTTATCCTTTGAATGATTACTATTAGATGCACTTATTAGCTTATCTGGATTTTCCAACCGTATCAATCCACCTAGCAAAATGTATTAGTTTTATTTACAAACCAACTAGTATCAAGTGTTTTTATATTGAAGGAAAATGAACTAAAGTTACTAGTTAAGAACCATAAAAAACAACCAAGCCCTGAGACAGAATAGGCTATTCATTAACAAAGCAAGTAATAAGATACCTAATGATGTGACAAGACAGCAGAGTTTATATTCTTTAAGAAATATTGACACCCTTCAACTGAAGCAATGCATGACACCTACATTTTTAATATACAAGCATCTGCATAACTAGATGACAGAAATTCTCTTGATTTAGCATCAAAAGTCTTTTCTCCACAATTTTTTTTAATAGAATAATAAATTTTGGATGAAAACTTTAAAAAACTTTCTGTTTAATTTAATTAATTCATATATACACACACGAATGTTCAAACAGCAAATTTTGTTAGATTGCCTAGCTCTTGTTCTCAGTTTTATTATTTTTAATATGGCAGTCTAAACACTTCTGATACAGATAGATTATTAGTACACACTAAGAAATGAATAGCAGTGTTTCATAAGCATCAATAATATGACAAGTTACACCCCATAGCAGCTAGCAGTATAGAAATGATCTAACAATGCAAGCAACTCCCCAAAGGCTAAGGAAAAAAATCCCAGTCAATACCATTTCACATTATTTAAATACAGTTACAGTCTCCCAAAATTGATATGAAAAAGTCAAAACACCTGGTAAATCACAGAATCACAGAAATTTTAATTTGGAATGTATCAGTTTGCACACTACTTAGCTAATACTACAGATTCTCTGATCCCTGCAGTGAAAAACTGAAATCAAACAGGACATCATCCTTAATTTTTCTTACAATCGATATTTATCCACAGGCCAAAAGCCAAGCACCAGATAGTGAGCATGGGCATCATGAAATTGCATTAGGGATGGAAGGGTTAGGAGTAAACAAACTGAAATATAACAATTATGGTTGTTTTCAAAAAATATTTGAGAGGAAAAGCAAAATTTGAAAGAAAAACAGACAAAATATAAATGATTTGTATAAATACTAAATACATGAATAGCCTACTCAGAACCAAAAAGATTGCACTTTCTACTGAATATAATGTTCCATAGATCACTTTGTTCAGTGTTTATTACCATCACGCGCCTTAAAAATTGTAAGCATTTTCAAAAATGCATCAGAAACTTCCCTGGTCTTTTACACACCTTTTTGTTATTTCTTACAGCAATGTATTTCAGAGTCTCAGAACCACCATTCCAATAATTTCCAAAATAACACAGTAGGTAGCAAGATTGTTTGGGTTTTTTTAAATTAGAGAAAAATAGCTTATGTTTGACCCATGGTGCAATAGGCCCTTTACTTATATATAATACAAAATAAAAGATCTTCTTTTTATACACGTGGCATTCAAAAAAGATCCCCTCAGCCTGAGACTGTTAGAAATGGGCCACATGTCTATGATTTAGAGTGTAGGTCCATCCTATAAAGGCACTCATACACTTACAGTGGAAATCTGCTTAACAGTTTTAGAAAAGTGGCTTTATCTTTATGCGAGAGGGGGAAGAAAAAAAGTGCTGAATCACATAAGTGTCAGAGATGAGATGCTTTCTCTACTGGTCCAGAGTCAAGAGTAGTTGAGACTTATCTTCAGGATAGATGCTTCTACCTTACAGCTGGCCTTTTACTGCATCTGCTCCATTCATTGTTCCAGCATCTTTCTTCCCTTGTTGCATTCACCCTCCCTTCTGTGCTGGTTTTGGCTGGGAAATGGCTGGGAAAGAGTTAATTTTCTTCACAGTAGCTAGTATGGGGCTCTGGTCTGAATTTGTGCTGGAAACAAGGGTTGATAACACAGGGATGTTTCAGTTACTGCTGAGCAGGGCTTACACAGAGTCAAGGCCTTTTCTGCTTCTCACCCCACCCCACCAGCGAGTAGGCTGCGGGTGCACAAGAAGTTGGGAGGGGACACAGCTGGGACAGCTGACCCCAACTGACCAAAGGGATATTCCATACCATATGACGTCATGCTCAGCATATAAAGCTGGGGGAAGAAGAGGGAAGGGGGGGACATTCGGAGTGATGGCGTTTGTCTTCCCAAGGAACCATTATGCACAGCAGAGCCCTTCTTTCCTGGAGATGGCTGAACCACAAGAAGTTGGGAGGGGACACAGCTGGGACAGCTGACCCCAACTGACCAAAGGGATATTCCATACCATATGACGTCATGCTCAGCATATAAAGCTGGGGGAAGAAGAGGGAAGGGGGGGACATTCGGAGTGATGGCGTTTGTCTTCCCAAGGAACCATTATGCACAGCAGAGCCCTTCTTTCCTGGAGATGGCTGAACACCTGCCTGCCGATGGGAAGTAGGGAATTAATTCCTTGTTTTGCTTTGCTTGTGTGTGTGGCTTTTGCTTTACCGATTAAACTGTCTTTATCTCAACCCACGAGTTTTCTCACTTTTATCCTTCCGATTTTCTCCCCCATCCCACTGCGGGGAAGTGAGCAAGCGGCTGTGTGGGGCTTAGTTGCTGGCTGGGGTTAAACCACAACGCTTCCCACCTTGATCAAATGAGAGAATGTCACTTTTCACTCCAGTGCTTGTTTCACTAAATAGGAATTTACTCCATTCACAATACTTTGATATCAACGGAATATGTTATAGTGTGTCTTGGTAATTATGGAATGTGCCACTCTCAAGCAAAGGCTTCTGTAAGTCATTCTTCAGTTCAGAAATCTTCATTTCAGACAGCTTCCATTGCAGCTCACTATACCAAAGATGAAAACTCCCCACTCTCCTCCTCCACTATCATCCAAAGTTAAATCCTTAAAAGTTCGTCTTAGCAGAAATATTAGCTTTCTACACACTCGCTATAACTCCACAACTAAATATTGACAACTTTTGATTGTGTATAAAAACTTTTAGGCACAATTTTACTTCATCATATTAATCCTTGAAATGTAAAGCTTACATTCATCATTTTTCTTTTAAAGAAAATGCAGCCTAAATCTTCTAAGCATTTTCTTAGAGATAAGATAGAACAGTAGTAAATTCCACACTGGTTAAGAGAACTTTACACTTAAAGCAAAAAAAAAATGTTCAGTTATACTTTTTTTGTCTATCTGTTCCCAAAATGTATTCCATTTTAAAATACTTTCAATTTAACTTTTTTTTTTTAACTCAGAGCCCTTTAATCTTTGAAGGCATAGAAAAATATAGAAGATTTTTTTATATTTACTTCTTTACAAATAAAAGTGGATTTACATTTTTCTCCACTTACTGTGAAGATACAGTAAGTTTTTGAAGGATGAGCCAGAATAACTAGAAGATTTCAAAAAAGAAAATCTTCTCATTATCTACTGTGTTGGTAAGGTCTGAGACTGAAGACTTGAATCCCACTCACGTACCCTACGTTAATGTCCTGGCTTTCAGCATAACGGGTATTCTGGAGCAGGTCTGTGCTTCATCTGTTAACACTGTTTTATTTCAGACGGGTAATTATGTATCTACTAGAGTAAGCACTTAAACTAAGTTTACCAAAACCCAGGCAAGTGCCTTTCCTATTGAGGTACGGAGTTCTTCAGTCTCAGTTTCTCCAGCAGGATATTTAATTTTTTCTGCACTAGAAATGTTCCTACAGAAAGGACACAGTCATACATAGCTTTGTAGGTTACCATACATTCTTAAATTGCAGGTATAAACAAAGCAAAGCAAGGGCTTGATAGTGGGCCCCTGCATCCAACATTTATCTCCAAAACTTGATATTCATAGACACACATCCCCATCGTTTTCTTGTTGAAATATTGTACTTTCTTGAGATTGGTTTGTTTTCAATGAATGAACACAAACATTTAATTGTAAGTTTTATTCACACAGGCATGCACTTATCAGAATTCCCCTCTTATTGTTGGTGTATCAATTCGTTATAGTTTACACTAGACTAAGTTTCTGAACTATGTTGTATATCTCTTTTTGTATTCGTATAATGCTAAGTCATAGTTTAATCCAAGCCTGACTTGGCCTTTTAGTGCTACCACCAATACTTATTTTACTTATGATCTGCTGAATTATATTTGGATCCTCTGTTAAGTGGATCATCATTATTTTGGAATTTCTCAAGGATCAAAGAAAACTCCACAAGTGAATGATACTAATCCACTTGCTACGCAAAAAAAACCTTGTTTCTCCAGAGAGATTTCATACACTTCAGGATATCCTTGGCTGCTAAATATTACATTTCTAAGTCAACCAGAAGATGCTTAAAATTAGGGGGAGAAGGAGAGAACCTTTCCAATATGCAGCCTTCTGCATAGTGATTATCCCTGCAAAAATGTTAAATATTCACTAACGTTTGTTTTCACCTGGATTATATGAAAAAACCTGGCATGTACAGTGAACCTCTGCATTTTAAAGGACTTGTATCCCTCTGATGAAAGTGCTTGAATCTATGAACCTCACAAAATATCTTCCATCCAGAAATGGAAGGCCATAGACTATAATGTCTTAAATTATAATTGAGGCTTTGCTAATCAAACTTCTGGAATAAAAGTTTTACCAATTAGCTCTCTGTTAAAAGAGATAGTTACTGGATTTTCACATCTTCTTTCCAATTACTTCCTGTTATCTGATTTCTGTTCTTGGGTCCTTGTGGTGACCTATATAAAATGGCAAATTCTCATTATCAGAATTCTGCAGCACCCAGAACTGGCTGTAATTGATGAACTGCAGCCACAGCTGTAGCAAGAGCCTGTAGTTTTAAAGCCAAGCAGAAAAGTGTTCCTTTGAAATAAGACAGAAATGGGCTGCCCTCACCAGGGCTTTGAAAACAGGGGTTGGTAAAAATGTGTTGTTCTACTGTACAGAAACAAGGAGGATTTAGAAAAAAAAAAATCTCAAATACTTTTACCCTTCTAACCTCTTGTGCCTATACAAATGTGGAAAAATCACTTAAAATCCAGGCAGTCATTCAGGAGCACCGTTCCTCACAGATTTCATGTGCTTACAAAGCTGGGGGCGGGGAGTGGAGGAGAAGTAACTTCTCTTGACACTGTTTGTGAATACAGGAGGGGATACTTCATACACCATATAAAAAATTAATGAGTAAGTCTAGTCATGGAAAATCCATGGAATTCCTAGAACTCTAGAAATGACATACGCAGACATCATCCAAAAAATAGCTAACTAAATGATCTTAGGTTACTACTCCACATATCCTCTTACAAGATGTTATATTCTAGTGGCCCAACACTGATCAGCAGAACAAGGAAAGCACAACACAAAATATTTTCAGTCTGAGAGCACAGAAAATTTCAGCAAGACTGAAAACTGTGAGCTTTACTTTCATCTTATTAACTGGATGAAAAGTGGGAGGACAATAGTTCAGTCATGCTCCCTCATTCTCTTGAAATTTGGAGTACCCTTTGGACCTGCGTTGTGCATAAACTACTTTCTTGAATGCATCTAACATGCTGATCAAGAGTTTATGATACCACAACCACCCAGCCTTGGTGCCTATTTTCTCTCCATCCTGACAGAACTTCAACATGAAGAGTTCTATAAGAGGCCACCCCAAATATAATTTTCCTCCATCTGTAATTCAAGTGAAGGAAACTTAGGAACTTCTAATGAAACCTCTCCAAACTTCTCATTTCTAAGCATACCTGAAGTAAAGAGAAAAGGATCAATACATGTCTTCCTATTCTTTTTTCCAATTTTTTGTTCTAGCCCTACCTCACTTTTAGGAATACTTAGCTTTAATTGTTACTTTATCTTCAAATTTACAGTCCTAGGCGGAGATTTATTCTTTTGTGTAAAAGACACTAAAAATTGCACTTCTCTGACAGCTCTAGGGTAAATGAAAAAACACACACTTTCTGGTACTTTTGTGTTAAGAGGAGAACAGTAACACAACTTTACCACAGAAACAGGTATCACAGTTTTAAGAGGTTTGTTCATTATCTCTTAGAAATTACTTTTGCAGTTTCAGAGTCTATGTACTCCCAGTACTGGCAATTCTAATGGAACTCCAGGGCTTTGATTAGCTACAGCAGTGACCCATTTGTCAGATTTTCTTATATTACCTACCAATATTTTAAGTGTCTACATATATGAGCCTTCTTATTCATGCATCAATATGAATTGACTAAACCTGACAAAATCTCCAACTACATGCATTTCCATCCATAAGCCATCACAAAGCTCAACCATGTCAAAACACTTGATGTTATCAGTAAGTAAAGTAAAACAGCAGGATTTTTGTTATCTAACATTGACTTAGGTAGAAATCTTAGCCCCGTCTATAATCTATGCTTAAGAACCACATCTACCTCTTATACAAGTATGTGAAATGTGTATTTCATATGTTTTCCATTCTTTCTAAATAATACCTAAGAAAATAACTGGGGTTAAAAGAAAAAAATTACTTGAAGGATATTTCAACATGTTCAGTGTTTCAGAACAAAACAGTAGTGGACAGCAACAACCTAAAAACCTCAAACTTCAGCCAAAACAGGCACAACACATATTTTGCATCATAGCCTTAAATCATATAATACAAATGTCATCTACATGTGTGCTGTCATAAAACATTGAAAACCAAGCTTTTGTGCCTCAAAAAAATATATCAAATTAGATTAATTTTATCTGTATTTTCCCACTTAAAAGCTGTTTTGCTTATAAAATATTAGTAAGCTGGTCTACAAAAAAACGTGGTTCAGTTTAAATTGCATGTGTCATGTGGAAGCAAAGGTTTCATAACATGCTCTATAGTTTTGGGGGTTTTTTTTAGAAAAAGTCCTAGAAAAATTGTTCTAGATATAGCTACTACTTGTAACTGACAGGTATAAAAATTTGGTCCAGAAAAATTACCTTTCAAAAATTTCATTTTAATAAAGTAATATAATTTTTACTCTCTGTGACCAAGAAGTGATTTTTTCCCTAATAATGTTCTTAGAAGTATAAAACCCTTCAAAAAATTTGGACTACAATGACTCAGTAGTTACAGAGTAAGAAAAGAAGGCTTAAACAAGAGGGTGGTATTTCTGCATCTTACACTGAAATTTCTAATTGCTATAAATATTTTTAAACACCCTACTAGAATACACTTGGTCAGCATCTTAGATTGCAGCAATTAACCTCGGCTAACTCATTAACTTGATCCAGAAATCTGTTTGTTCCTTACTTCTGCTGCAATCACAACAGAAGCACCCTTCATAACTCTAGTAAGTGTTTAAAAATAAAAAAATAATTTAAAAAACCATGTGGGAAGGATCTTTCCTTGTTCCTTAGAACAAGCGTATCCATACACTTACAAAAATTATTATGGGACACAGTACATATATTTTATAAATAAATGTAGTTACAGCTGTAATCCTCCTGCCTCTGTATATGTAATCCTCAGAAATAACATCCCTTCCAAAAGAAAGATACTTACCAATATATTTATACACCAATACCTCCAAATTCATCTGCAGACGTAAACGTATAATACTTAAGTGTAATGCAGAAAGAACTTTTTCAGGACTGGAGCATGCACCACCACACCCTTTTTTTTTTTTTTTTTTAAATTAAAAATGGCCTCTTTAACTACAAATATCAAAGCCCTAATTCAGGAAAAAATACATGTACCTTTTTTGGTATGTGCGCCAATTCAACTGAGTTCAACAGCAAATACATTCCTGACTACTTTTCCTAACAAGGCCTAAACCATATTCCAACAGAAATTGTCATATCCTTAGAAGACACTCAGATATATTTTTGTGTTTTCAGGATATCAACTTCTCATTTCCATGTTGCCTTATAAGATTATATTGAGGATAACACTGTCTTCTATTATAAACAGAACTACTTATTATAAATACATATACTTATCTTAAGAAACGAACATTCCTAAAATTTAATGAGCAATACTGCAGTTTGCATGCAGTTCATTAGGTTCCCATGTGGAAAGTGGTAAGCACAACAGCTCAAAATTAAAAACAGTGGTTGTAAATGAGTTCTTTTAGGGCTCCTCATCTTTTAACTGGCAGCAGAAAATGGATATAAGACAACAGATGCTGTAAGTTCAGTTCATTACTACCAACCATGCATTATTTCCCAACCTCACTGACAGCATGCAGATTGATTCCTACTCTAGGAGTCATATTCCTCTAGTTGTATTTGGATTTGAATGAAGTATTCAAACATGAAATTTCTCTACCATATTTCAGGAATTTTAATATTTTTCTTTTTTCTCCCATTTCCTTGTGTTCATGGAACATTTGGAGATCTGGCACATTTTGGAGATCTCTTGTCTCAACATACTCTCATGTAGTAATGGAACAAAAATCATTAGTAATCTTTATTGAACTGTATCTCATCTCCAAAGCAGCAAAAGTATGTTTCACATTGAGAGAGTAGTGTGCTGAGAGTGCTGCACTTCTCAGAAAAGACATACATTAGCTCAAGAACAGTGGCCAAAACAAAGATGCTATCATGATCCAAAAATAGGGATGATTTTCACCAAAGGTGTGTGTGAGTTAGAAAGATGAAATAAAAGCACTCAAGTTTTAAAAAAGTAGGCAATATGAAAAAAGTCTTACAAACTACAGCTGCCCTCTTTAGCAAGCAGCTTATTTTCAGTAATATATGAAAGCTTAGGCTGTTTAAAAATAATTTCCCCAAATTTTTACTGAAATGTTTAAGAAAGTTTACCAAGTTAATAATATCATCTGTTACATAAGAAAAAAATGAATGGATTCTGAGGTTTTATTTTTAAAATTTACCTTACTACAGTAGAAGTAAGTCTACCTTGTCATATTTCAAGGCTGTGTAATTTGGTTCCTTATTTCATGTCCCCATAAGACTTTACATATCTCTGAATTGCCATAACTAACCAAAGCAGTCACACCTCTACACTTTGTAAAAGTAGAGAAGAAAAAGCATATGCGTATTTTTAAATAAAATAGGTATTTTAACTGAAGTTTTTAATCAGATACTTTCAAAAGGTTTCATTTGAGGATACATACTGAAGGGAACAATGAGGTGAATAAGGAAATAATGAAAGAGGATACCCATTTACAATGGGCCAGCTACTTTGCTCTGTATTTTGCAAGTCAAAACATGGACAATAAAGCCAATAAATGCTTTTGCATAAAATCTTTAACAGCTTTTGATGTTGTTACGCTTTAAAATTCTTTAAAGAAATCAAATCAAGGGAACTACAAAACTAACAAACAACAAGAAATAAAACTCTCTTTCATTTTGTGAAACTCAAGAGAAGTGTTTACTAAAATTTGTTTACCGGTCTACACCAACTTGGATTAACCTTATCAATGAAAAGCTTAGTCTACTTATAAGAAGTCCTTTTTCCCCATATGTTGCCTCCAATATTTTAATTAAAGAATTGTGTTCAGTGCAAGTTGTATTTCTGCAACCAGTTCAGGGCTACAAATAAGATAGCTCTGCATCATACACACATTACTAGCTGAAGTAGTCAGTATTCAGAATAAGAGACTCTTCCTGAAGCCCAAGATCCCATGACTCTGGGAACAGCATACACATAATGACCTGAAAAATACTTTCTTGACAGTTAAAAGCAAACTTTTATATCTTTTTCTCCCTGGGTAGCAACAGGCTTTTCCCTTCACAAACTTGGATCAGTCTTCACATCATCATCGTACGAAAAGGGATTATAAGGTCAAACTGCATGTAGTTGGAACAATATACTGTAGATGAAGGGTAAGAAGACAGAGAAAGCACCTGCAAAGGGCTACTGCACATATCTCTGTGAGGACATGTCAGTCAGAAAGGAATAAATGTAAGCCTCAGTGTTTAGCAAGACCAAAAACAGTAACTTCAACTCTGAGAACTTGAGAAGTAAAAATACACTAACTAGAAAACAATGTTTAGACAGCAACCATGAATCACTGACACAGAGTTAGCAGAATGCATGCAATTCTCATGGAATCTGGTTACTGGCCATACTCAGAAGTCATGCCAGGTTAACTGAAATAGGTTTTGTTAAACTAATACATCCTTTGTGCAAGGACTTGTCTATAATAGGTTTTCAAACAGTTATTTCAACTTAAGTTGTGTCTGTAAAGTTGTGCCGTTCTCGTGGTATAAGAATTTTATATAATCCTACTAAAAAGAACTTTTGCCTTCAAAATCCTATGCTTTTATTGCTGGGGAAAGACAGGGAGAGAGGAAATAGGGCAAGAGGATTACTAGACTGGACACAGGCAGCCTTCCCAGTAACTTTGGAAGACAGCCCAAAATATCTCATGTTCATGTCATATTAACCAAGCTTTTAACTGTATTTTTTTCTGCACTGTCATGATAAACCACCCATGGAGCAAACATTGCTGGGTTTCCATGTCACACCATCCATTTTCTTTTGTGACAAACTGGAATCTTTTTCACACAGGAATCATTCTTTCCTTCTGTGTTTATGCAAGTACACCAGGATCCCCATTCATGGCTTATTTTCTAGATGCTACAACAACATATATGAACTATTACAAGCAGGATTACTAGCAAATGATGGTCTTGGTTGATACCATGGCTGCAAGAATTCAGAATCTTATTTGGGAGGTTATGGCCGTGAGCTTAAATGACCCAAATTTGACAGGCTATGGAAACTCCACCTCTTCACAGATAAATCAGCCTGAACAGCTCTCAACATGAGCATAAGAATTTTAGAGCATATTTTATACTGTCTCGCTAAAACTATCTGGCCCAAGAAGGATATACTTCACTGATTATTGTTAACTGGAAGGGATTCTACATCCAAGAGAAATAGTTTAATGACTCAAAAGTTCTATCTGAAGGTACCTTAGCAAAAATTACATTTCACTTTTCAGCTATTATACCTGAGAATATCTACTATAAGAAAGCCAAAATGGAAGAGCTTCGTATGTTATATTACATCCTTAAAGACTGCTAAAATTTTAACTAGCTGGAATCCAAAACATGTGACCTTAAATTGAGAAGCTGTTAAATAAAACATGTAGGAACACACTCAAAGCTTTCATTTGGAATTCTATTGTGGCCACTCTATATTTGGAGCTTAAATGTTTCAAGAATTACCTCAGGTAACCTATGAAAAATCTGCAGGGGAAAAAAAAAGTCAGTAGCTTAGAAGGCAAAATAAAAATAAATCCTGTTTTGAAACCAAATATTACTGCAGCCTACATGAAATGCAGAAGTAACCAAGCAGTTAAAAGCACGCCTTGTTACAGCCAATAGTTTATCTAATTAAAATTATTCCTCTATTTACATTTCACAGTGTTTAAATCTTAAATAGATATCCAGAATGAACAGCCAGCTGACAGAAAAAGATAGAGATTAATATTAACAGATGTTGGGAAAAAAAGCTGTCCAAAAGTTTTACTGTCACATTTAGTTCTTATATATAAAAACTTATATTTCCCCTTTTTGAGGTCTGAAAGTTCACAAAACAACCCCTCTTTTTACTACTTTTCAACTAATATGTGGTAACAACCACAACTCTAGCCAACGTTAGCCAAGGTTGGTGAATATTGCTTTGAGGGCTTGGTTTTTCATTATTAGACCATTCAGTTAATTAGTTGATCCGGATATATGAACCCATACACAAAGGAGAAATCAAATCCTGATAATCTGATAGAAGGGGTAACTGAAGACACACTTTTCCTAATAGAATCTGCATGCTCTGTGAGCAAGAACAAGACAACACTACATTTAACAGCCTCCAGTCACGAGCTTACCAGCTTCAGAAACTTCTCGTTAACTTTTCCCCTCTGGTAGAACTTAGTTTTTCAGAAAATATGCTATGTTACAAGATGCTGTTTTATTCAATTTCAAAAAAATTAAAATGTGCATACACCTTTTGAAACAATAAAAATGAAAATGAATTTATTATGACAGCATATAACAAGATTTTGGAAAACAATTTCTTCTGAAGATTTTTCTTATAAATAATTTCCAGCAACTTCTTCAGTCCTGTCTCACATTACCTTCTGCAATATCAATACTATGTTGGACTCCTATCCAAATATTCAACATTGTTAATCACCACAATGCTGATTAGATTAATTTTCTAAATTAAATTTTCACCAGCCCAATATTAATACATTACTTGTAAGCTGTTTGGTATTTTAAGACCAAGAAGTCTTTTCAGTGCCACTTGTTTGAGTTGGGATCAGGACACTATTTAATGTTCCTACACAAAAAAAAAATAAAGGTTGCATAAAAGGACAGTAACAAAACTATCTGACTTTAAAAGTTGTTTTAGCAGTTGTGGAACTATGTGCAAAAAGCAATAACATCAACATAAAAATCACTGGTGAAAGTGGGTTTAGTTTCTTTTTGGGAGAGTATGACTTACAGAATAAAAATATTTGAGAAATATCTTTCTATATGTACTTGTTTTCCCCCTCTGTCAAGCACCAATCTTCTAGTGAACAAAGCAACTTAGAAGGTTGCCTTTTTAAATCCTTCATTAAAATTAGCATCCCATCAGTTTCTCCTAGAAATAAAAAGGCCCAACACAAAAGATTCAAAAAAGTGATAAAAATTATGTTATACATCATTTACTATGATTTCTCCAATAGACTTAAACTCAAATTCTCCCATAAACTTAAACCCATATGTCATTCATATGATGATGGTCAAATGAAGGAACAAAAAATGAATCTAAATTTTCTCATTTGCATCCTGACAATAAAACTATTTCTCTTTTCACTATAGCATACAACTTTGTCTACCCAGCTGCTGTTATTTTATGTAAAGTAAACATTCATTGGTTTTTTAAGAGTATGAAAAAAAAGTATGCCATTGAAATTATCCAGATTTCAACGCGAAACAATACTCACTGCTACTAAGATATTATGTAAGAAGCAAAAATCATCTAAAAAGCAGTATTTTGGTCAGCACAAAGTTTCTTTTCAATAATGAGCTCTCAAACAGATTGCTATGAAAAAGGAGGGAGATTTTTTTTCTTTTAACTACAAATAATTAACAGTAACTACTTACATTTTACTGAACAGAGTACAGGCTAGCCATGACTGACATACAGTTGGATTCAATTTTTCCATAATGCATAATGCCAGACTTCCCCATTTCTATTCAAATTACAACCTATAATTGAGAATTCATTATCTATTGAATCTTATGTGTAGGACCATTTACTTTTTAATGAAACCAGAACAAAACACCACAGCAGAAAATGTTCCCTAGCTTACAAACATACCTTCATTAAACTTCCATTTTTAAGTACAAATATGATATTAAAATCAGGTCTAATGTAACTGGCAAGATGTCAAATCACGTGTAAATACCTTGTTAAAAAGTTATTAAAAACATTTGTTACTATCTCATTAACTTCCGTGCTTGACAAACTTGTCTATTAAAGAATGTTAAAATTTAATCCTATGCCCTCCTATTTAAAAGCAGAAAGCAAAGAGAGAAATGGAAGAACAACACGTTATTACTAAAAGCCTGAAGCAATCAAGATATTGATAGTCATCCAGAACTGGGGGGGGGGGGAAGGCAAATTTTACTACCTCAATAACATTGAGGCATGTATTACAAAAAGGAGAGTCAAATACTTCTGTGAGGCAGAAAGAGATGAGTAAAATAATATACTTCTAGAATTATTAGAAGTATCATCATTACTATAATACTAAGCAAGGAATGTTTCTTAGCATTTTTTATTTGCTATATAACATGGAGCAAGTTTGAGAAGTATTATTAAAGTGGATAAGCAAATCCAGAAATAAACTGAGACTAATGGGGAATTATCACCAAACACCATCTTAAAAATGGAACAAACAAAATCTCAAAAATCATTCAAGGTAGGAGATATCAGAAGTGACACTATACTGTGCCACCACACTGGCACAAAAGAAGAGCGACAGCCATAATGCACTTTGACTATAGCATCTTGAAACCATAGGTAAAAGTAACCCTCACCCTCCCCTCCGCCCCCCCCCAGGTTCCTATCCCCTCCGCCCCCCCCCAGTTTCCTATTTTTATATTATTTCTTAATTGGTAATACTATTTATTATTAAGAATAACTTCCTCATCCGAACTGTGTGTCATATCTCTTTAGAATGCCTCATCCATGTTCAGTGAGTAGAGTTCAAAAAAATTACAGCTCAGCCCTCTAGTCACAAGGTAGGGAGACCAAAAAGTACATATCAGTCAGATTATTATTTACTGTTGCAGAAATTAATCAATGGTTTGAGTTTTAGCTGTCAATATAACTTCTTAAACTAACATTTCTTCCGCGTCTAACTTGACTGCTATCATCCACTGCAGTAATACCATAGCAAGTAAAGTAAGCCCTTTATGCAAGTGAACTTCCCTCTCTCTTTCTCCTTTTTTCATTCCACCTTCCTTTCTTTACTGCAAGAGATCATCAGATGAATGGAAGATTGAAATAAATTGTCTCTGTGCAGAATCAAGCATATGCCAAAAACTACTGTCGTTGCTGAAATCGGCAGATTAAGATTAAATGGTTAAACATTTAAAATCTCAATCACTCACCCATTTGTAAAAGGAAAATAATATTTTTTTTTCTTCCCCTGCATGCAGCAATATCAGAATGACCTATTGTTACTGGTTTTACAACTAAAGAAACTTGGCAAAAACACATTTCCTCCTACTCATACAAATTAGGAAACCTTCAGTTCTAACACCAAATTTCCCAATTTTATAAACCTTTTTCCATTTTATTTTAACGTAAAAGTTCACATTAAATTTGCTTTACTAATTGTGCACATCTCAAACAGCTGTAAAATGCAAATAATGTGGTAAGGATATTTCAGGAGACTGGAAAGAAGGTGTGCAGATGGCATTGAATCAATATGCTGAGAATTTGTGTCTACTGACAAAAATATTTCCTAGACGGAGACCTTTTGATAATCATAGAATTATTACAATCAGCAATGTACTTTTATCCCCGCGGATTCCCCAGCTCCCCGGGACAGGAGCCGTGCAGCAGCAGCAGGCCAAGGTTAGAGGACTTCACCCACAGTCGCTTAGCAACGAGCAGCCTGGCCCAGGCTGAAGGACAAAGGGGACAGGACGGGGCAGCCGGGCTGGCGCTCGCTCGCACCTTAGGTGTGGAATCAACAGTGCTCTTAACGCCGTAATTCTCTCCTGATGATGGGAGGAGTTCATTTTCCAACCATTGTCAGTGGGATTTTTGTAGTGGATCTTCTTTGCTGATAGGTGACAGATTCAACCATGGAAATTAATTTGCTGTTGAATCGACTAAAGGTCTACTGCTAACCAGGCTGGCAACAGTTTTACTTCAGAGAGCTTAGGCAGGTATGGGAGGAGCACCAGTCCTGAGGAGCATCAAGGACCATAGCCTAACTAAATTTTGAATAAAGGTGAGTCTACAAAAAGTGATGGAAGTCTGTTCAATATTAGTATTTAGCAGTTATCTAATGTAATACTAAAACATTTGTGTGCAGTTTGGGAATCCCTCTTCGTAAAGAATTGTTCCACATTATTAAGTCTTTCTATTATAGGTTCTCTATTATTAGACTTTACTATGTTAGTTTCTTCTCTGGATCTTACAAGAAAGCTGTATAAACAGACTTCACACTGATAGCATTTAATTGCTTTGCATCTGCATTGGTTAATGCATGCACGATTCAAACAATTAAGACCCAGAAACCAAAGGTTTCTTTCAGAACCCAGGAAAATTTACTGAAATAAAGCAACGATTCTCAACTGGACTCATGCAGTTTGAAATCATGCAGTCTGTCTTCTGAAATAAAGAACGCACGTAAAACTTACTTTTCAACATTCCTTTGATCAGGGGGTTTAAAATACACCTACAAACAAGGCATCACATTTATACTTTTGGACTATCAATATGAAATTAAAGCTTTTCTTAAGCATACTTTAAGACTGAAAGAACAGTTACTTTATGGACGGCTATATAACCCAGAGTGTTTATAAGCAATTTTCCCAAATGATGAATTACAACTGAGAAAGCTTACTTCATTCCTAAAAAACCAACTAAGCATTCAACCATTCAGTTGAGACACTACCAATAATTTCCCCGAAGAAAATTGATGTAAGACAATACACAGTGTCCATTATTTATTTGTCCAGTGCAGAAGGATTTCTTTGGAGAAATCCAATTGGTTTTGTCACTTTTTATCACCATATGGATCTATTTCCAACAGCAAAAGCAATACTTTGGTTTTCAGAATTACATACACGCAGAAAATGGAAAAAATGGATAAAATAGTATGTTTATCACAGCAATAAGATGATTCTGAATTTCTAAGGAACAAAGTTTAATTATGATTCAAGATAACTGAACAATGCTTTTCATTCACTGAACATTTTCACTATAATGCGATAACTGTTTATTTAATACTATCATTTAAATTTTAGAAGCCAGATAAATAGAAGTAGTTGTAAATAATCAGCTACTCATATTCAGAATGAATCCTGATTTTTTTAGGTTCATTTTAAGGAGACAAAGACCTTTAATGAGTAGGACATACTTTAGCACAATCCATAGACACTTAAAGTTATTGAAATGTGAGGGTAATTTTGCCAGATAGACACCTAAAAGTCTATCAGGGCACCAGCCTCAAAACTGATATTAATGGCCACTTTTATTGGTCTTACCAGTTGGACAAAGGACCGAACTGACATAGAAGGTGAAGTAGGAGGCCCTGTCAAAGTAGTCCAAGACACATTGTCATGACAGTGACTAATGTATAGACATTCTAAATCAGAAGACATCAGTTGCAAAACTCTACAATTATGAAACCATGATCTTAAAACTGTGCTGAATTGTATTTTTAACTTCTATTTTTAATATGTTTTCGTAAAGAAGAGATGACATTCAGTGGCTGATAACCATTAAGAATAATTTTTTTTTATTACTACAGCTATTACATCAAGGGCAAAACCTTTTGTTATCAAGGCAGACCCCTTATACCTATACAAAATTGTTTGTCTAATTAGTTACATCTTACGTATACATATTCTGATTCCTAAATTTTGCATGTTTTGTTTAAAAGTTGTGAAGCATTTCTAATTTGTTAATTAATAAACAAATGCTAAGATACACTTTGTGAATCTACATGATAGCTTTCACAGCTCATTCAAAATTCTTGTTCCAAAATACTTCAACAATCCAGATACCTGCAATAAGTTTAACTGCAGAGGAATGGAGAATTGAACAAGATCTACCTTTTCCATAAACACCGTGTCTCTGATCTACCAACAGTGAAGCTGTTAGAGCAGTCACACACCAAGATTGACTTCTTTTCAGATGATCAATGTGCGTTTTGTGTGCTTGTTACTATAGAGGGAAAAATGTTTCGTTATAATGAGAAGAGTTTTAACCATTACTGAGCATTCCTCCAGAAATTTATAGTCTACAAAAGGGAACATTTCCAGGGACACAGAACCACCCCACAGAAATTAAGACAAACTAGATAGACAATTCACTAGAATAACATCCTGTGACAAAGTGGGGAAAGTGAAAATAAAAGGGTGACCAAACTGATTATTGATCACACATGATCTATAAGGAGATTCTCCTAGAAAAGGCTCATTCTGTGTAGCAGAACAAGTTACAGAAGTCAATGATGGCATGGGATCCAGGGGGGCAAGGAGAAACAGACATAAATACGGATTCTTATTTCCAAAAATTCCATTTTTCATATTTGCAAAACCCAACTGCCAAGAAAATTTTCTTGATTTCAACCAAATCCAGAAAAGGTGATTTGCTGACATTCAAATACTGACTCTTGTAATTTGTAGGCAATCAGCTGGGAGAAAGCTGGATGTGCATCAAACTTTATAGTGAGCTGACCTGGCAGCCAGAGAACAACGAGCAGAAAAAGATTTCTGCATCTGTAGGTTACTGTAATTAGTAAAGAGCATTCTGTGAAATCTCCTAGGACACAAAATTAGAACTGGTTCACATTCATACAAAATAAGAGGAATTTCATGTGGACAATTTGATGACTGCATTCGACATTCAGCTATTAGCAGATTTTTCAGGGTGGGAAATAAGCAGACTACAGAAGGCGAAAACATTGGAGCTGGCTCAGCAGGGTTAATTCTGGCATGATGCTGCATTACCAGTCAGCTGCAGTGCCTCAGCACCACACTCCAGGGACCAGAGTAATTGTGCATGGAGCTGGCAGGGAGTCAGGAGCTTTGTTAGCTCCTGCTCAGCCTTAGCCATTCTAAATAAAGCTCAGCTCTACATAGACAAATGTAGATGACTCCACATGATCCTCCTCAGTACCCTGGAGTTTTCTTCCATGTGAAGAACATTTCCCCAATAATAAAGACAATGGAAAGCGACTACTAGCAGAAGAAAGATTTCGTCCAAAGATGCCCCACTCCAGTTTCAGCCCTTCTGTATATACTTCCCTTCCCCCAAAGCACATACAAGGGGGTTAAACAAATTAACTTGTAGAAGAAAGCAGACCCTTTGCATTGTCACAGGTGCACAAATAAAAACCCGCAATAAAATAAAAAATAAAATGTGCATTTTGTGTGCTTGTTACTATAGAGGGAAAATGTTTCATTATAATGAGAAGAGTTTTAACCATTACTGAGCATTCCAGAAGTTTACAGTCTACAAAAGGGAACATTTTCAGGGACACAGAACTACTCCACAGGAATTAAGACAAACTAGAGAGACAATTCACTAGAATAACATCCTGTGCCAAGGTAAAGTGGGAAAAGTGAAAATAAAAGGGTGACCAAATTAAGACCTTGCCGCAACTAAATACAGGACCAAAATCCACGAGACTGCTAGACCATATACTGAAAAACTTCTAGAATAAATCTGAAACGGACTATAACGAAAATACATTAGTATCAGCAGGCGAAAAAATACAGTACTTACCAGCTCTGAAGAGCACCTCTATGAGCTCTAAAAGGTCACCATATTGTTAGATTGTACAGGAGAGTTTGTACTATAATTGAAATAAAAATTACAGAGCCCATTTTGTGGTCTGAAGATCTACATTTTTCTCATAATATCAGGAGATTCGCAGAGTGAAGTGTGAACATTTTTTTTTCCAACGTTATAGAGATACAGAAACTTTTGATGTTGAAGAAAATTTTGAGAAAATTTCTAGGGGCAGATTATAAGCCAAGCCTTGCAATACCAAGTTTCCAAACCTTTAGATCAAAAAGACAGTGTTAACAGATCAGGCAGGAGGCAAGGAAGAAAAAGCAGGGTGGGGGCAGGATTTTTTCCTACATTATTAATCATTTGTACCCAGAACTATTTTATATGAATTGACCAATAATGTGATTTTGCAGCTATTGATCACTATTGCACACTATTGTTCCAATCCACAATCAGCTGAAAGCAAGGGAAACAGTCTTCAATTATGAATTTAAATATGCCTGCAAAACAGACTCTTGGGGGTTGGAACTAGATGATATTTAAGGTCCCTTAGTACCCAAACCATGATTCTATGATTCTTTCTTCCTCCATTCATCTCATCTTGAGTCATATCAAATCTTCTATCTTCACATAGAATCAAACATAGAACTCACCCTATAGCAATGCACAGGGAAAGAATAAAAGACAAGGGTAGCGAGGACAAACTGTGCTTACCACATCTATACAGCACAGCAAATGACTCAAGGTTTCAGAGCAAGGCCTCTGAGCTGCACTGCTGAAATCAAGTCATTTCAGAGTACCTGGACAATCTGGGCATAACTGATTGTTAATGAGAAATAACCTTCTTTAAGAATGTCAGCAGCACCACTACCCACTGTCAAAAAATTAAACCACAGTTGGCTCACCATTTTTAGTGTATTTATATGTACACATTAATGATGGAAGTCTAGTACAATTGTTAAGCTCAAATGTATCGTTGTAGATAATTATTTAAAATGTTGCTAGGAAAAAGTTACTGTTACACAGCTTCAACAATTATTCAAAATCTACTCCAAAAACCATACAAAAATTGAACCTTAGATTTTACTTACACTACCAAGATACACTGAGTTATCTCAAGTATAGAAAGAGAAGGAAGCTGCTATATGGTCTAGTTAGTTAAAACAGAGCAAGAAGTTGAATTGCAACACTAGTAAGAGATGCACAGTATTTTTGTCATCTGATTTTCCACAAAGCATTTTTACTTTAACAGTAAAATATTGAAAACAAATTTGTTCACAATGATGCCTCTGTGCTTCATAGGAATTGCGGGTACAATTCCCACTCTCCTGTATGAGCCGTCCTCCTCAGCTAACTTGGTGATAGGAGCCATCTACTTGCTCCAGAAATATTTTTCCAGAAGAAAACAGGAACAGTAGAACAATTACCAAGCTGCAACCACATCTGGAAAAACACATTAAAGGCCTTAGACCCTCAGAAACTCAATCTGATCAATAAAAGTTATTGGCAATGAAGAACGATAAAGACTGAACCCCAGCATATTTCACAGAAAAGAATTTTAGAGGAACAACTTCTTTTCTAGAAGAATCATCTCATTTGATTTGGAATATGAATAGATGCAATCCACTCCCACTTCCAAATTGATGCAGATGATTATGCACTATGACCTTACCAAAAAGGTATGCAACTTCTACATCAGTTACTGGCCAAAGTGGAAATAAGATCTAAAAAACATAAAGATCTAAAAATCATTCTGAAATAACAGCATTACTTAAAATTGGACAGGGTTAAGAAGTTAGTCAAAGGTAGGGAAATCTATTAAATTTGTCAAGTGCTTAGCAAGTTTTACCAAATTCTTCAGAACTGAAAAGTTGGAAAATATTTCTAACAGTGTTAAGTCACTGCTATAATTACTACTGCTATGCAATAATATTTTACCTATGAAAAGTCCATAATTTGTCTAATAGGAGTAAAAGAAAACTAACTGGATTCCTCTAGTTAGTTCTTTACCATTCACTATGGAAATGCAAATCACATTTGCTACAGAAAAAAGGAAAGGAGAATAAAATATCATTATTATATCTGGAAAGTCATCAGCAATGAAAATTAACTATTTTTTCCTCTAAACTATCTGTTTCTTGTATATTCCGATTCATACCTTGATGCCAAAAATCAGTTCTTACTATTTCTATTCTTGTGAAACCCTATGGCAGATGTCTGCTTCTGTATTATAGAACAATGCTGGTTTAAGAGGACATAAAATTTAGAAATCCATAGAGATGACTGTAAAAATAATTTGGCTTGCTGAATCCACTTGAACAATGGTACATAATATATAATAGGCATACAGAAATTCATAATCCTTTCATACCCGTGAGAGTAAGACACCTGGAACACTATGCAGCATCATCAATGCATTTATTCGGACCTGGAATACAGGCAGGTGCTGAAGGAAAGGCCAACAGTCAAATTCTCTGAGATACATTATGTGAATTCACCTAGCTGAGACATAGAAAACTCAAACCAACTATCATTTTACTTATACCTAAAGAACTGTCAGTACTGAAATGAAAATCCCACAATGCCATTGAAACGCAATTCAAGCAAGAAAAGAAGCTATCAAGCTTTTTTAGCATCTGAATCCTTTTTGTCTAAAAAGAAAATAAAAATTATTTTTAGAAGTTAACTTTATTTATGCAACTCAGAGTTAAAAGACAACAATAACGTTCCTGCAACTACAGTGCAAAAAATCTTAGGCATTGAACAGGTGCCTAAGCATCAAAGGAACTGGGGATTGAACAGATGTTACTCTTATAAAGGTAGAACAAAACCAGGAAAACATATGTAGAAATTATTTCAAATAGATTGCCTTCTAATAGTCGCTCATTGTTTCTATTTACTCTTCTAGCTAGTGTCCTCAAAATTATTCCTGCGAAGGTCAAAGGCAAGGGCAGCTTAGTGGTTCAGGAGCAGCACTGCTGTAGATGTGGATGACAGACTAGGATCCCAGCCCAGTTCTTCCTCCAAACTAGCAAACACAGCAATGCACACATCCCTTGCTCAGAGTATATTTTGTACATTAAATCAAAGCTTCTATAACTGCCAAACTCCAGAACACAGCCACAAGTGCTCTGTGATTAAGCCTGACTGCATTGATTTCCTCATTCTATTATGAATATCTATGGCAAATACTTCAGCTTATCTGTTATACAAGCTTAATATTCAACCCATAAAGTTTAACATTTGTCCTTTTTTTCCTGACACTGCCTGTATTTCATGTCTTAAGTAAAGAAATGCAAACACACAGCATCATATTCTATACTGTTCTTCATCCCACTTATTTCATGAGGTCTAAAGGGACTATGAATGACTTATTATTCTACTCATCCCACAATTCAATGACTGCAACTAAATCAGTTTCTGCACTGAAACATCCCTACATCAATTTCTGTTTCCTCTGGGTTTGACACGATTGTCTTTAGAAAGAAGGAAAGTAAACTGCTAAAATAAGGGATACAAGCTCCATCAGCAACTTTCCCATGTGATATTTGTTAATACGCTAGGAAGACCACAAAAAAAAAAAAAAAAAAAGTAGAGAGAAGAGAACAGTGAAGGTCAGTAACTGAAAGCCAGCTGGATTATTAAGGTAGCTTGAGATTTATAGGACAAAAAAGAATTTGGTGCAATGAAAAGGAAGATGCTTTGGATATAGAAAGAGTATGGAAAAAGTAACTAAATATTTTATTAAACAAAGTAAACCACAGATTCTAACCACACAAAACCTACGTCATCTCAGTTCTGTCAAAAAGATGACCTGTTGTTCATCCCGCTTCCAACTCGCCACATTTTTAGGTCTTAAGAATTAGTTTCATTGATGTTTATTTCCATAAATAAAGGCACATAAGCAAGTTACTACAGGATGAAACAGGAGATGAGCTTACAGAGCATCAGCTACTTTAAGACACCTGCCTATGTGCACATACTTACGTAGCTCTACCACACAGTAAACATACATAAACCATCTCAATCCAACTTTATTTAGTGTAGCATTAACTCTAATAACATAACAACATAGGTAGCAAATTTACAACATTAACTCTAATAGCATTAATAGTATTAACATAACAACATAGGTAGCAAATTTACACCCAGATCCCTGCAGTCTTGCTTTTATGCATCTATCTATTAAAGTTATCAAAATCAACCTAACATCTTTACAATTCCCTTGAAAAACAGAGAAACTCATCTGTGTTATTTTAAAAAGACAGAGGAAAAATAAACTGTGCAGATCAACAACTGATACTCTAAAGTTTTACAATTATCTCCAAAATTAGATTAGATAATGGCAATGTTAACATCTAAATCAATAGACAATTAAATACAAGTGAACTTTTCCCACTAGACACCACTGTACCACACTTCTTACAGTTGGTAGAAACTTCTGACTGAACATAGCATTTGTCAGAAAATGCCAGTTCATTGGATATAAGGAGTTTTGTGCTGGCACCTCTGATCTGAGGAGGCCAAATCACAGATATGTTTCTGATGGAAGCTTTCTGGTGAAGCTACCCTCCCTACCGCAGCACTAATGCTCTGCTCGAAGATCTGGGAACCCAGCAACCTGAAGCCCTGAGCTGCAGCCCTGCTCTCAAAGTCACAGAAAAGAATTTAAAAACCATAAGACTGCCAGGGTAACTTGAAGCTCTCAAGACTTCTCAGCTTCACGGAACTGCCCTGCTTAGTGTCAAGGAACTTAGAAGAGCTTCAACCAGCCAGCAGCTCTCAGGGCTCAATAGCTGCTTGCAGTAAAGGGCCCACCTCCAAGTGGGGTCTACTTTCACACTGTAGGCAAGGAGCTTAGAAAATCTGAGAATACAGAATAGAACTAGATGTAAGTGTATTCTGAAAAAGAAAAATGTCATCCTCTGAACTAGAAATCCCAAGTTCAAAGCTGCTGCAGTACTGATTACAGAGTGAAAAGCATACACATCATGGAGAAACCAAGATGCTACACTTGTGTTTTGCTATATATCAGTCACACAATAAAGTTTGCTAGCACAGCTGTCATTCCAGAGTATCCTTCAACTGATTATCTCATATAAACATAAAATACGGTTAAATCACTCACTCACTAATAAGTAATGCTAGCAGAAAATCATCCATATTCCTAAATGAAATATAGTGAGGTTTTGGCCCATACCCCAGTTTGCTACATGCTACTACTAGCAGGACTTGATAATCAGGGGGCATACCTGATAAATCTGTCACGCTGTTCTTAAGCAGGCCTTTCTGAAAAGACAGGATCATTGTAACTATTTATCTGTCCTTTCTCACTCATATGCAGAAAGAGTTAAAATCTGGTGTTGCAAGGGAAGATGTTTAATTGGAGAGAAAGGTGTTTTGGAAGCAAATGGCACAGCTGACCTTGCTCCTGCGTTCATTCACCTTAGAGAATTTCTTTGCTACATTTCAGGAGTACCAAGAAACCCAAACTCAAACGGTTACTGAAATAACTAGTTCTAAACTTACATTTATTATTTTTTTATAGACAAAGAAATTACTATGAGTTTACTTGACCTTTAAGAGATGTCATAGTGGAGTCTCAAGCAGCCCTTTAAAGAAGATGCTCCACATTTTTAGCATTGTCTATACAAGCCAGATCACCCTGCACCCTCAGAAAGATTAACAAGAATTTCTATAACATCAACCCAGTACCTTTCCATTACTTTTAAGAGGCAATAGTTAGCCAAATTTTAACTTTAGAGTCCTATTACAGTTATGTAAATTAAGTCAATTTGTCCTTCCTTCAATTAAACGTGTTAATTTCCCAGGGGACTCAACACCATTTTCTTCAGTTGTCACGTATGCCATCATCACACAGTATGCTGTAGCCTTTAAAAGAATTAACCAAGTATCTGGTCTTACAGACCCTACCTATGTCAGCAAACCTCATGTAACAACTCACTGAAATTCAAAGGCATACTCAAATGAGAAATTTTCTCAGATCCCTACATACAAGAACACAACCTTGGTGTTCCATAGTGACAAAAAATGCCACAAAACAACTCTCTCGCAACCAGACAGCAGAATTAGGAGTCTCAACACAAAAGGCACTTAGCTCATAAATTGCTAGACTTCTACATGGCCATCTTTACCTCCTTCTGTTTAATAATGTTCAGTTATATTTGCCTGAAAATTAGATTACAATAGAAGTGATTGTCTATATATATGTACAAGTTATTAATAGACTGCTAAGTCTGTATGAAATCTAAGCCATATATTTTAGTTTGCCATTACTGAGATTCATTCATTAATTTGATTTTGATAAAAGGTATTTAACAATTTGCTTAATTTCTTCAGCAGAAGAAACCATACATCTGTTAAAACCTTTAAAGCAAAAATACAAATAAAATTTGCATGAATTTTTACAGATTTGCTGAATTTAAAGCACAAATCATTAGGGCTGAATAAGAAACATAAGAATTGCTGTATAGTTCATGGTGATAGTTACTGTCATTATTGACAAACACCACTACCAAATAGTTCAAAGGGAGATCACAGTAACATACCAGTTCTGGAAAATTACAGAAAACTGTCCATATATTTTCCTTAGCCACATTAGTTGATGACAAGCTGATGCCCAGAAGAATTTAACTGTCTCATTCCTGTTGTTTGTTTTTTTTTTTTTAAAGCATTGTCCTTGTTACAAGATTATGTTTTATTCAGATTTTTTGTCTCTGTCTAAAAGTGAAAAAGCTGTTTCCCCCAGGTTATTCAAATCTCTCCACATCTACTAATCACTTCCACTGCCCTTTCTCTGGGTCGTATCTATTTCTGCCCTCTCTATCTTGTAAGTAAAGTTACCTGAACTTGATTTCAGGGGATTAAGTACTATTCATTCACAGAAGGGAACAGCATTCTAAAACAGCTTCTCTTCTCCTGTGACATTATCGGCACATCTTTAAATTATTTGCACTTTGAGCACTCAGGCTCAGTGAGGCTTATTCAACATACCACCACCAGAACATATGGGTCTTCCTCCCAGATAATCAGTTTATTTAGAATATGCATGGTTACCTGAAATTATTCCTTCTCCAGTGTATTTGTCAACAACAAGCTTCAGCTTTATTAGGTACATAGGGGCACATAAGGGCAGCCTAGACTGAAAATTAGGCTTGTAAATAAAAGGAATCATCGTGTTACTCTTTCTACAGCTACTGTTCCTGAAGATACCCAGAATTCTTCTCAAACTGACAATACAGTTTTAACTAATACATGAAGTACAACAAAGTTCCCAAAATCGTTAGCATTCAGTGACCTTATCTCAGTATAACAACCCTACTTTCACAGTCAGATTGAATCCTGCTCTTACCTTATTCAAGAGCACCTTGTTCACAAACACCTTTGCTACAGAAGTCTTTGAAATACTGATCATTGATCTATTGCCCCTGCTTCCAGTGGGAAAGAACGTTACAAAACTAAATTAATCTGTAGACTGCTAGCCTGAGTATTTGCCAGACAAAAAAGTAGTCTAAATGGCTGGGTTTTCTTTTTTTTAAATAAGGAGGCTTTTTTTCTTAAAATTTAAATATATTCTGATAGGCTACTGACATTTAATTCAGAATCTGGCATTTCAATATGATGCTTCCTTATAAAGTGCTTTTCACTCAACATTCTTAAAACCTTCATATGCATTCACAAATTAACCTTTTGAATACCCAGAATTATCTGCATTTATAGAGGAGAAATCGGAGTAAGAAGGCGGTAAGAGTTTTGCCCAGCGTGACTCAGCAAAGCAGTGAGAATTCCAAGCACCAAGCCCCGATATTCCCATTCCTAGTCACGATGTATCACTTTCAGACCTTTCTTAACAGAGTTTACAGCTATTTTTTCAGGCTTACAGCAGAACATAATACTAAATAATACAGCATAATTGTTACACTTACTACAGCCTGTATAATTTAAAACAAACCAAGGCAAACTTGAAAAACAATGCAGGGCAGTGATATGTATTGCTGAACTCAAACAGGTTACATATGGGGCATACAAATCAGCTTTTGAACACAAGAGTGCTTTTTTTAAGAGATTACACTTAACCGATAGAACAAATTAAAGAGTTTTCTTATCAAGAAACATTACTTTTCTCAATGTATATCGTGATGTGCATTTCCACTGTTACAAAACTGTTGGAAAACTGCAACAATTGTATTGCAGTTTAAGATCTTTTTTCTAATAATACAATTATAATTTCTATTGTGTGTAGCTCATATTGATGAGTCACAAGTTTCTCTCCAGAGGAGATTTATTTCAGTGTTTACATTATTCCTGTAAAATATAAATTGACAAAACCATACAGAAACAAAAAGTTGAACAAAACTACTTTTTTTGCTTAAAAAACAGAGAGCTAATTAAAGACTTTTAATAAATGATGCTTTAAAATGTCAAATGCACATACTAAACTGCTTTTACCTTCAGATTTTGACCTAAATGCTACTAAGAAATTTTTAATGAAATTAACCCTACTCTTGCCAAACACAGTGCTTTCAATTGACATAGATGCACTTTAAATATGGATGCTTTCATTTTGGGATCACTGCACCACAATCAGATGCCTCTAGGTAGGTTACTGAGCTCAGTTCACCTACATCAACCAAAAGTTAAAAAAAAAAAATCTTAAATTGTGGATATTCCTGAAGCCTTCCTGCTAATGCAGTTGTCAAAAGAACAGGAAACCTCTCAGCATATACAAAAAATGGGATTTAGCATTGTACAAAACAGACTATACTTAGATTAATCAGCAATCAACAGGAATATTGTTATTAGCTCAAACTATTCAGCTCAGACAGGACATTGCAAAAAAGAAAAACAATATTTACTACATACATAGGGAGGGAAGAGTGGAATAACTCACTTTTAAAAGGGAAAAAAAAATACAACAGGGAAATTCAGTTAAATTGAAAGACAGAAAATAAAAACTAATAAAGTTATGTTTTCCATGCAATAATCTGTGGGATTCATTGGAACACAAATGTATCACAGCCAGAGAGAATTAGTAGAAATAAATAAGGGACTTGATATTCAACAAGAACAAAGTGAGCTATGAGAGAAAGTACCAAAAAAAAAAAAAAACAAAAACCAACCACCACACAAAACCACCAACCTGTGTTTAGGGTTAAGTGGACACTATTTTCAGCAGACTCATATCTGCCTATTAAAATGGAATTTCTTGCATCATCTTCTAAGATATCTGGTCTCCTGATCCCATGATCAACCTGAAATCCTGCTAACTGCCACCTCTGAAATTATTGATCTCAAGCAAGTACTTCTCAGAAGGGCCGTATGTAGAAGATTTCGTGAGAGCCCTCAAAAACAGGGGAGCATTTCTATCTTCTGTAATACTAAATCAAGTCATATAATTACAGCATTTTAAGCAATATTCTTGTTTATTTGTTTTCCCATCCATATTCTGTTGTTTCGTATCTTGTACTCAAGATAAGGTATTCTCCTAGTACATCGGGAACCTGCTCCATTAAAGAGGATTTCCAGAGCTACATGTTTACAAATGACAACATCAAGTTAGATATTTGAAAGGAAAGTAATACGACACTAGTTTTTAAATAGATATCATTGCAAAGTAATTCTCTTGGATCAAAGAACATAAACTGCAATGAAATATGACATATGAGAAAGGTGAAGCATCTTAGTATGACATATCTTCTACTGTTATTCAGTTACTTCACACCTGATCTGTCTCTCTACAATCTCTAATCACAAAAAATAAGTAAAACCAACATTTAAAACTTTCATTTATATGATGGAATTTTTCAGAATTATTGTGATTTAACCCGACAGGCAGCTAAGC
>NW_009208879.1:0-437 GCF_000690835.1 Fulmarus glacialis
CGACACTGCCCCATATGGTATAAGCCTGAGCAGGTACTTGGTGTACAGAAGGACACCAGTCCCAAATATCTTAGCAACCGACTTCTGTGTGATTTCATAGTACAGAAGCCCTGAAAGGAGTCTGCTGATCCTCTCAAAAACAAAATAAGCAGAACCATAAAAAACATAGCACCACTGGATTTTCACAACAGTCTTACAACAATTTTACAACAAACAGAGACCTTCTCTGTCTTCAAACACTTTCTAGGAGAGATGAAGGCAGCAGCCAGGAGATGTACCCAGGTTACAGAATGGGTAAAGATGTACCCACTGCGTGTGTCAGGGAGGTGAGCCCACAGCCCCGCAATGCTCCCCGTCGAGCCCCCCGGCATCGCGTGCAAGGCCAGGCACTGCCCGGTGACCCGGCAGAGAGGTCTGCGCAGACCCACGTCCCGCTC
>NW_009208880.1:0-216 GCF_000690835.1 Fulmarus glacialis
GAATCGGTGCCAGCGCACCGGGCGATACCGGGCGATGCTGACCTCTGCGTTCAGCCGGCGAGGCCCGTCACCGTGGGATTTTTGAGTCCGGCCGAGTTTTTGGGGTCCTCGCTCCCCACCGGCAGTTTCACGGGGGCTGTGTGTGTGCTGTGCCCGCAGGTATGGCGTTGAAAAGCGGGCTGTCCCCGCAGCCGCTGAAACCTTCCATCAAGGCGG
>NW_009208881.1:0-312 GCF_000690835.1 Fulmarus glacialis
GAATCCTTGGGAGTCAGATGGGGTGTGTGCTGCGGATGCCCACGCGCCTCCAGGGTGGGTCCCAGTGCTGCAGCGGGTGGGATGCTGGGGAGGGGGACCAGGGAGGTCCCCTTGGGTGGGGGGGACATGTGTCCCCAGTGGAGACCGAGCTGCTCGCCAGCATTAACCCTTCCCTGGCTGGCCACGCAAGCACTGGGTGGGAGCAGGGCACCCAGAGTGCCACATCTCATGGGTGCTCACCCCGCACCCTTACTGTCCCCCAACACCCTGTCCTCTGCCAGCCAGCCCTGCGCCCAGCCCTGCACCCACCTG